>NW_027528222.1:54847-60731 GCF_008692635.1 Crocuta crocuta
GCTGGTACTTTGAAAAGATAAAATCGATAGACCCTTAGCCAGACTCATCCAGAAAAAAAAGAGAAAGGACCCAAATAAATAAAATCAGAAATGAGGAAAAGAAGTAACAACTGACACTATAAAAATACAAAGGATTATAAAAGAATACTATAAAAAATTATATGCCAACACATTGGACAACCTGGAAAAAAATGGATAAATTCCTAGTAACATGTAAATTACCAAATCTGAAACAGGAAGAAATAGAAAACTTGAACAGACTGATAACCAGTAAAAAAATTGAATCAGCAATCAAAAATCTCCCAGGAAACAAAAGTCCAGGGCAAGATAGCTTCATAGGGAAATTTTACCAATTATTTAAAGAGTTAACACCTTATTCTCCTCAAACTATTCCAAAAAATAGAAGAGGAAGGAAAGGTTCCAAATATCTTCAGTGAGGCCAGCATTACCTTGATACCAAAACAAGAAAGACACCATAAAAAAGGAAAACTACGGACCAATTTGCCTGATAAACATATATGCAATAATCCTCAAAATATATAGGCAAACCAAATCCAACAATACATTAAAAGGATCAATCACCATGATGAAGTGAGATTTATCCTGGGATGCAAGGATGGTTCAATATTCACAAATCAATAAATGTGACATACCACATCAACAAAACAAAGGATAAAAATCACATGATCGTCTACATAGATTCAGAAAGAGGATTTGACAAAATACCACACTCATTCTTGGTAAGAACTCTCATCAAAGTGGGTTTAGAGGGAACATAGTTCAATCTAATAAAGGCATATATGAAAAAAATCAGTATCAATGGTGAAACTGAGAGCTTTTCCTTTAAGTTCAGGAACAAGACAAGGATGTCTACTTTTGCCACTTTTATTCAACCTAGTATTGGAAGTCTTAGTCACAGCAATCATATAAGAAAAAATAAATGAGGCATTCGTATGGGGAAAGATGTTAAAGTGTCACCAGTTGTGGATGTGGATAACATGATACTAATACATAGAAAATCTTATAGAGTCCACAAAAAAACTACTAGAAGTAATATAAATGAACTCAGTAATGTTATAGGATCCAAAGTTAATACCCAGAAATCATAAGGGATTTATACACTAATAGTGAAGCATCAGAAAGGGAAATTAAAGAATCAATTCCATTTTTCATTGCACCAAAGCAATAAAATATCTAGAAGTAAAACTTAACCAAGGAGGTGAAAGACTTGTACTCTGAAAAATATAAAGTGCTGATGAAAGTAATTAAGTACAGCACAAAGAAATGGAAAGATACTCCATGCTCAGGGTTTGGAAGCAGTAGTATTATTAAAATGTCCGTACTACCAAAAGAAATCTACAGTTTCAATGCAATCCCTACCAAAATACCAACAGAATCTTTCACAAAATGATATTAAATGATACTAAAATTTGTATGGAACCACAAAAGACCCCAAATTATCAAAGCAATATTGATAAAAAGAAAACTGGAGACATCACAATTTCAGATTTCAAGATAAACTACAAAGCTCTAATAATGAAGACAATATGGTACTGGTACAAAAACAGACACATAGATCAATGCAACAGGATGAAGAATCCAGAAATAAATCCACACTTATACAGACAATCTATTACAAAGGAGGCAGAATATACAATGAGGAAAAGACAGTCTCTTTCATAAATTGTGCTGGGAAAACTGAATAGCTACATGCAAAAGAATGAAAGTGGGTCACTTTCTTACAACATACACCTAAATGTGAGACCTGAAACCATAAAATTCTGAAGAGAAAACATTGGCAGTAATCTCTTGGACATCAGCCTTAGCAACATTTATATGGATATGTCTCTTCAAGCAAGTATCAGCCTTGCTTAGCAACATATATATGGATATGCCTCCTCAAACAAGGCAACCAAAAGTAAAAATAAACTAATGAGATTACATCAAAATAAAAAGTTTCTGCACAACAAAGGAGATCATCAACAAAACAAAAAGTAACCAACCGAATGGGAGAGCATATTTTCAAATGATATATCTGATATCCAAAATACATAAAGANGAACTTAAACATCACAAACCAAAAAATGTTAAACAATTCCATTAAAACAATGAACAGAAAACTTGAATAAAGATTTTGATAAAGAAGACATACAGATAGCCAACAGACACATGAAAAGATGCTCAACATAAGTAATCATCAGAGAAATGAAAATCAAAAGCAAAATGAGATATCACCTTACACCTGTCAAATAGGCTGAGACAAGAAAGACATGAAATCACAAGTATTGTTGAGGCTGTGGAGAAAAAGGAACCCTCATATACTACTGGTAGGAATGCAAATGGGTACAGCCATTATAGAAAGCAGTATGGAGTTTCCTCAAAAAACTAAAAATAGAAATACTATATGATCCAATAATTCTACTACTGGGTATTAACCTAAAGAAAACAAAAACACTAAATTGAAAAGATATATGCAACCCTATGTTTATTGCAGCATTATTTATAATAGTCAGGATATAGAAGCAACCTATATGCCCATTGATAGACATATGGATAAGAAAGATGCTATATGTATATGTACGCACACATACACACACTAGAATATTACACAGCCATAAAAAAGGATGAAATCCTGCCATTTGGGACAATGTGGATGGACATAGAGGGTACTATGCTAAGTGAAATTATAATGAAAACAACAAATAGCATATGATTACACTTATATGTAGAAGCTAAAGAAACAAATAAACAAACAAAATGAAGGATCAGACCTATAGAGAACTGATGGTTGACAGAAGGGAGGGACGAAGGAGCATGGGCAGAATAGATGAAAGGGAGTGGGAGATACATGCTTCTATTTATGGAATTAATTAATCATAGGTTAAAAAGCATAGTATAAGGAATATAGCCAATGATATTATAATAGCATTTTCTGGTGACTCATGATGGTAGATACATTTGTCATAAGCATAAAGTATACAAACTTGTTGAATATTGTACATCTAAAACTAATGTAATATTTTACGTCAACTATACTCAAATAAAAATAAAATACTTAGATTGTGAGTATAACAGAGAAGAGGGCAATGCTGCCTCTGATTTACATTTATAGTTTTCCTAACAAAATACCATATTTAAAAAAAAAAGAACTATGATCAAAAAGAATGAAACCTTGCCATTTCAACAACATGGATGGAACTAGCATGTATAAAGGCTTCAAGTACCAATCATACTAAAGTATGAACTAGTTGAAAAATGGGGCATTTTGTAAGGCACTCATTTATGATGATACCTCAGACCAGGCTATATGAGTCCAAGTGCTATTCAATCAAAAGATGGTTCCCTTAGTAAATGTGGTAATTGGGACAGTACTCTAGCTCTCTACATAAACATTGTTTGAGTAAATAATAACCTAAATTTTGTTCAAAAAATGTTAAGCCTTGTTGCCTTAATTTTTTAGTTACAAAAATAATATTGTTTAAAAATTCAAAAAGTGCAAGGAGGACACTTGTGGGGATGAGCACTGGGTGTTATATGGAAATCAACTTGACAATAAACTATTTTTAAAAATTCAAAAAGTGCTCCAGAATAGAAAATAGAAAGTTAAAAGTTTTCCTTCCACCTAATTGCATTACTTTGTTGCATATATTTTCAGACATTTTTCTATGAACATGAAAACACAGACACATACATATGCCATATATGCATCTTTTTACATGTGCTTTTTATATACATGAAATCATATTGAAGATACTGTTCTGTAGCTTGCCTTTTCTATTTGACACTCAGCTGTGGATATCTTTTGTACACATTGAGAACTAGCTCTTTTATTCTCAGGTACCAAGGCAGATGTGTTGTCAAGCTCTAGTTTCTGGCATTTTCCCAGCCACTTAAATGCCTCAATAACTGCTTTATGTGTAAAATAACAAAAACCAAAACAAAACAAAAACAAAAACCAAAAAAGAAGCCCAAAGTAAAACAAAACAAACAAACAAAAAACTTCACTTCCCAAGTTAAAGTATCTTTTAAATAATTAAGCAATTAGGGAATTGTTTTACTTTATGTGTGTGTGTGTGTGTTAGAGAGTGTGCATGTGCACAAGAGCAGAGGAGGGGCAGAGAGAGAGAGAGAGAGAGAGAGAGAGAGAGAGAGAGAGAGAGTCCCAAGTAGGCTCCACGCCCAGCACAGAGCCTGATGTGGGGCTTGACCTCATAACCATCAGATCATGAACTAAGCCAAAATCAAGACTTGGATGTTTAACTGACTGGGCCACCCAGGCACCCCCAAAATTTATTACTATACTACAAGAAAGGAAAATTCAATGTGACTTGTAGATGATGCTCAATTCAGGTAACAATGCTCTGATAACAAAAACAAAAATTAATCTAGTTCTGTGTACCATTTTAAGAATTACTTTGTCTTATTTTTCTGTGGTAAAAACTTGAGATCTATCCTCTTAACAATTTTTAAGTGTGCAATACATTATTGTTGACTATAGGTATAATGTTCTACGGTTGATCTCTAGAGCTTATTCATTTTACTTAACTGACATTTTTGGGTTGCCATTTTTATGATATCTACTATACAATTTATTGAAAAGCAATGCTCTGACACTTTGATACATATTTATCCTTAAATGCCTATTATTTGTTTTTTTAAATGCCTATTATTTGTAAAGCAATTTTCAGATAATTATTTTCTAGAAATCTTGTTTTATGAGATAAAATGCTAATTAAATGAAGGGTTAAATAAATAAACACTTTAAATTAATAGTAAATGTAGATCTTCATTAGATTCTAGAATTTGTCTTCTGAAGACTCTGCATGGTCTCCTAGCTAAGACACTAATTCCTCAGATCCTGAAAATTTGGTAAACTGATTTGCAACATGGCAGTTATTCTAGTATATTAGGCACATTTAGGGGACAATTGTTAAATGAAATTAGGAGGTAATTAAAGGTTATAAATTATTTTTACTTCTGCATGTGGAAATAGTGCTATCAAGAAGCCAATTCATTAGTTCGAAAAGTTAGTTTATTAGTGCTAAGTGTGTTCTTGTGCAGAGCAATACTCTGTGGGAGGATGAGGGATTATACACAAGCAAATTTCTCACTCCCTGTCCTAGGGAAATTTAAAAATATACTTAGGAAAAGAATGTGTGTGCGTGTGTGTGTGTGTGTGTGTTTGTACATATAAGAAATGACCTAGGGGCACCTGGGTGGCTCAGTCAGTTGAGCATCTGACCTTGCCTCAGGTCATGATCTCATGGTTTGTGGATTTGAGCCCCACATTGGGCTCTGTGCTGATAGCTTGCCCAGAGCCTGGAGCCTGCTATGGATTCTGTCTCCTTCTCTCTCTGCCCCTCCCCTGCTCATGTTTTGTCTCTCTCTGTCTCTCAAAAATAAATAAATGTAAAATAATTTAAAAAAAAAACAAGAAATGACCTATGTAGCTCTGTTAATAATGTTTATCAAAAAACATTCAAAATGTAAGTTAGGGCTAAGTAAATAAGCCCTAAAGGAAATGAAGAGTTAAAGAACTATATATTCCATTATGTAAGGCTTCGTGGAGAAGACAAGTTTGGTAGGAAAGTTAGAATTCACTGATTGAGCACTCACCATGGTCTAAGCATTTTACATGTATTATGTTATTTAAAGCTCACCATGGCTCTAGGAGGAAGTTACTATTATCCTATTTTACAGATGAGAAACTTCAGGCAAAGGGAGGTAAGAAATTTGTCCAAGGTCACCTGAGGGTGAAAGACATAGCTTATAATTATATGCAGAGGTCTGATTCCAAACACTGGAGTACCACAAGTAGATTGAGCATTTAGTCTAATAATTTATATAAACCTGTCTTTCTGTCATTTTAAACTTTTCTTCTTGG
>NW_027528222.1:60913-63739 GCF_008692635.1 Crocuta crocuta
GAGAGAGAGGGAGTCACAGACTGGAACAGGCTCCAGGCTCTGAGCCGGCAGTCAGCACAGAGCCCGACGCGGGGCTCGAACCCACGAACCGCGAGATCATGACCTAAGCGAAAGTCGGACGCCTAACCGACTAAGCCACCCAGGCGCCCCAGACTAGACACTTTTTAATGACGTCAGATAAGAAAACTGTGTTAGAGCATTTGGCTACCTCTAAACAGAGAATGCCTACTTTTTTAGACAGACAAACATGGATTATAAAAGAAGACCAACAAATCTGCTCAGTATTACAATTCTGAAATTTTGGTTACAACCATTTTAAGAGAGTCACTAAAAACAAAGTAATGAACCTGGAGAATTTATGGCTCCATTTCTTATTCCTCTTTCTGTATTAAGCAGAATTTTTTATGGTAACTAAAAACAACAAGTTAATTAGACATCCTGTTTGTTTACTCATTTTTCACTCATAATGCAATTTTCTTGCTTTTCTTTCATTTCTCAGTTAGAGTGAAGTGTTAGCTATCTTCATATTGAAAGTGAAGCATTAGAGTTTACTACATGCTTAGCATGTAATTTAATTGAAAATCCTGCCACAGTGGAGAATATAACTAAACCAAGGATATTAGTTCTCACTTTAACAACAGAATGTAACTTTTTTTTTAAATGTTTTATTTATTTCTAGGAGAGAGAGAGAGACAGCATGAGCAGGGGGAGGGTCAGAGAGAGAGGGAGTCACAGACTCCGAAACAGGCTCCAGGCTCTGAGCTGGCAGTCAGCACAGAGCCCGACGCGGGGCTCGAACCCACGAACCGCGAGATCATGACCCAAGCGAAAGTCGGACGCTTAACCGACTAAGCCACCCAGGCGCCCCTAACAGAATGTAACTTAGGAAGGCAAATTCAACTTATTTTCTAAGTTAAAAGGAATCGTGCATATATAAAGCACAGCAACGCAAGCTGAATAATCAATTAGGCTTAGTCTTGGATCATACTTCTATAATGAATAAAAATTCCTATGTGGCTCTGTGAATAGTATAGTAATAATAACACTTAATATGCCTTTATGCATCTGATAAACAATTTACACAGATAATCCCCCTAATTCTTATATAACAACCCAATGAGGTAGTTCCTATCAATACTCTCTTTTTATAGATGAAGAAACTGATAATTGGAGAATTGTGACTTGTTCAGGGCCATACAGTCAGCAAATGGAAGAATTTAAACCTAGGCAGTTAGACCCCAGAGCCTGTGCTGAGACTGAAACTCACAGGAAAATGGATTGGATCATCATAACACATCTTCCTGGGTGTCAGTTTACTCAGGGACAGGAAATCTTGTTTTACATACAAACGAATGTCAATAAATTATAGAATATACATCAAATATTGAAAATAAATTGATAGTTAAAATGTATAGACTTCAAAAGAGTTTCCTGCTTTCAACTGGTAGTTTCAGGTCATACCTTTAGGGACCTAAAGTGTAGGTTCCTCTGCCACAAGGATACTTAAGTGTAAAAATTCCTAGGGCATTTTTCATTTAATTATGTATTGGATACACTGGTATTTATTTAAGCTCTGACCTCCTAGTGTTTGGTTGTTAACCAAATAAAGTCATCAGTCATGTTAGAATTAACGAAAACCGTATTTTTCATTAAATTAGCTTGTTCTAGTATACTCTCTTAGTTCAATTCAACACTCATGCATGAATCAGAGGAACTTGAGGACTAGTGCCCTTAAAGGTACTTAAATAATAAAAACATAACTACTACCAAAGGAAGGGAAGAGTGGCTATGGCTGTCATTTAAATACAGTTTGAATACTTCTGTTCAAGAGTTCATTCACTTTTGTTCATTAACAATGGTAGAGTAAATGGGCACTGGGTGGCTCAGTGGGTTAAGTTTCCATCTCTTGGTTTCTGCTCAGGTCATGATCTCAGGTTCCATGAGTTCAAGCCCTATGTTGGGCTCCATACTGCTAGTGCAGAGCCTGCTTGGAATTCTCTCTCTCCCACTCTCTCTGCCCCTCTCTTTCTCTTTCTCTTTTTCTCTGAAGATAAATAAATAATTAAAAAAACTTTTAAAAAGATAGTAGAGTAAAAATTTAATGCATGGAATTAAATCATCTGGTTTTATATCTGGTCTCTTCTGATAATAAACTATATGACCTTGGAATAGTTATTCATTTAAAGTCTTAGTGTTCTCATTGAGGATACTAAGGATGATATGAGGATAATACTATATGAGAATGATAATGAACCCTTTAATGGGTTCATTAAAATCAAATAGTAAAAGTAAAGTATTTGGTTACTTTTGATACACTGTTTGATACACTGTTTGATACACTGAAAATGATAAAGTTAGTTATTATTCAGTGACAACTATGAACACTTATTACTACATAATGCTTAGGATAGTTATCCGTTATTAGAGGACCTATCTTTATTCCTTAATCTGCCCTAACCCAAAATAATTAACATTTGTGGAAATAACTTATTGAATATGTAAAGACTTTGTAAAAGTGTTGCTTGTAGTGACAAATACCTGAAAACACACAGAATATCCATCTGATAGGGAAGGCTTCAGTTTCCCCAGTCTGTATATGGTTAATGGGCTAAATTATTTCTAAAACCCTTTCCACCACCAACAAGCATAATTTTTTCACTCAGCTATGAGTTAGGCTTGAGACCATTATTCTAATTAAGATTTTAAAAAGGAAAATCTAAGGCATTTGGTAGATATTTGAAATTAAGTCATAATGCATAGTACTCTAAATTTACCCACATAAAAATTTTAAAAATGTTATTAATATCAAAGTCAGAAGTCACTATT
>NW_027528222.1:63990-64499 GCF_008692635.1 Crocuta crocuta
TAAACGAGACATAAATTTGAGGTTTACATAATGAAGATTGATTGGATAGTTAGACTGTCAGGAAGTTTAAAAGCTCTCAAGGAAGAAAGGATGATGTGTGTGGTGTAAAATATTAAAACAATGCTTGGTTTGGAATTTTGTGTTGTGCTGATTTTTCTTCTTTTGAAATAACAGGACATCTTCTGTAGGCAGATAATGCCAACCAGAATGAGTGGCTATTTTACCTTAGAACTATCAATATCTAATACTATTATTAATATCAATGAGTTGCCATTATTCATGAAATTTACACTTTTATGAATATTATAAATGGAAAATTCATATTTGTAGATTCTTAGGTTGCTTCCAAAATAGAAGTGACAGCATAGTGACTTCATAGAAATGCTGAGTGGCTTGAGAAAATATAATAAAAAAGGTTTCTTTAACACACAATCTTGATAAATAATAATACAAAAAGTAGTAAACAATATTGAATTGTAGTTCTATTGTAGTTCAATTTAGAGAGGGAG
>NW_027528222.1:64728-67473 GCF_008692635.1 Crocuta crocuta
AAACAAAAAAAAAAAAGAAAAAAAAAAAAAAAAGGATTCAAACCCAGCAATTCTGACTCTAGAACCTGCACTAACAGTCAGGTCATAATGTCTCAGTAGGGAAATCAAATGCTAAGATTTGATAATTATTGGGATTCTCCTCTTTATACTCTAAGAACGGTTTTTGTGAATTATGTTTATGTTATTTGATACAAAAATGGTCATCATCTCTGTAGAGCTTTGGAACATGTATTCGTTCCTACTAGCAGGAATATTTGCAGTACCATAAGACTCATTTTTTTCTCGCAGGATGCATTGAATCAAGTTAATTAAAAAGATCTGGGTATTCTGGATAAAATTTGGCAGAGAATATCCATTTAGGCTTGTTCTACATTCTCCAAATATAATGCAAAATTTAGAAATAGTTACTGCAGTCATATATATAATCACAGACATTTAAATCCTTCAAAAATGTCCTCCTTTTTTTTTAAAAAAAGTTAAAGTTTATTTATTTATTTTGACAGATATAGAGAAAGTGAGTGGGGGAGGGGCAGAGAGAGCAAAGGAGAGAGAGAATCCCAAGCAGGCTCTGCACTATCAACATGGAGCCTGATGTGCGGCTCTAACTCATGTACCAGGAGATCATGACCAAAACGAAGAGTTGGTCACTTAACCAACTAAGCCACCTAGGCACCCCCTCCCTTTTTAGTAGCATTAAATAAAATGCTTCCAAACTTGCAATAAAATAGGTTTCTTTATTTGAGTTTAAATGTGAGAATTCTTCAAATGAGTACCACTGGAAAAAGATCATTGAATGCCCTTGTTAGAGTGCTCCTCTGCAATGTGGATTTACATTTTTGAACAGGTATGCTATTTTTAAGTGGAAAACTACCATTAGAACAAATATCCAAATTAGTACCTGATTTACTTTCTCTGTCATTGTATTAATTGTAACTGCCCTTTCAAACACCATGAAGTTAAGTCGATAATGCCAGAAATGTAATCCACAAATATTTCTTCTAAAAAACAAATTTTATAACTATATACCATATTCTACTCATTTGTGTGTATTCTTATTTTAGGAATGAGTATGGAATGAGATAATTTTGCTTTGAAACCCACAGAATGAAATAATAACCAATTATTCATAACAATTCTGTCTTTAATTATAATTTATTAAGCTTGAAAATACTTTCTACTTACATTTAACAAACAGGTCTTTCTTATGAAAGGTTGAGAAAAACACAGGCATTATTTGTGCTCCTGAATAATGCTAGCTACCATTCCTGTGGCTGGGCCATAGACAGCAGCTGTACACTGGCAACTCCACAAAATAGAAAAGCATTTGTGTTTCTTGTTTTGATTTGTTTTCTAAGTTAACATTGCTATTCTTTTCCTTTTCTATCAGATATTTGAGACCATAAATGAAAGACCAAGGATAAAGATCCAGCTACTGTAATTGCTTCCATTATAATGAAATTCTACTATCCCACAATTTGGTTCTCTTTCCTTCCCAAACATATCTAACAAATATTTACAAATTAGGCAATTAAAATAAGTACACAATGGAACAGAATAGAGAGGTCAACGTAAACCCACACATATATGGACAACTAATATTTAATGAAGATACAAAGGTAATTCAGTAGGGAAAGGATAGTTTTTCAACAAATGATGCTGAGACAACTCGATATCCATATGTAAAAAAAGAATTTCAATCCATATCTTGTAACACATACAAAAATAGATGCGATCTAAATGTGAAATCTAAGCATAAAAATTCTAAAAGAGCATAGAAGAATGTCTTAGTGATGTTGGCCTACGCAAAGATTTCTTAGAGATGACACCAAAAACATGGTTTATAAAAGAAAAAAAAAGATGATAAATTGGACTTTATCAAAATTACAAAATTCTGCTCTTTGAAAAGCTATGAAAGGTACTGTTAAGATAAAAATAAAATCCATGGATTGGTAGAAAATACTTTCAGAGCTTATATCTGCTAAGGACTTGTATCCAGAGTGCATAACAAATTCTCAAAACTCAATAAGTAAGACCAGATTCCAATAGAAAAATGGGCAAAATATGAATGGATAGTTCACCAAAGAAGTTACATGGATAGTAAATCACTACAAAAAAGGTGTTTAACATCATCAATCATTAGGGAAATGCAAAGCAAAGCCACAATGAGATACTACTACATAACTATTAAAATGACTAAATGTAAAAACACTGACCATACCAAGTGTTGGCATTTCTGGTACGAATGCAAAATTGTACAACCACTTTGGAAAACAGTTAACTCTTAAAAAGCGAAACATACGCATAGCATGTGACGCCTCAGTTCATTTATATAACATTCTAGAAAGTGCAAACTAGTCTTCAGAAATAGCAGATCTGTAGTAGTCTAGGTAGAGACAAGGAGAGGCACAATGAAACTTTTGAGGGTGACAAAAGTTTTCATTATCTTGACTGTGGTGGTGACTTCACAGGTGTACAGATTTATTAAAACATCATATTGTATGCTTTATGTACAGTTGAATCTATTTTAGTTCAATGAAATTGTTTTCAAAAAGAATTAACTTAGGGGCACCTGAGTGGCTCAGTCAGTTGAGCATCTAACTCTTGATTTTGGCTCAGGTCAAGATCCCATGGTCATAGGATTGAGCCCTGCATGGGGCTCCATGGAGCCTGCTTAAGATTCTTTCCCTCCCTTTCCCTCTGCTCCTCACCTACTCATGCACATGCATGGGTATGTGCATGAGTGAG
>NW_027528222.1:69751-70263 GCF_008692635.1 Crocuta crocuta
TCTTAAATATCTACAACAAATATAATATTGTAACAGTAATTGTGTATTAAGTAAGTGTGTTTGTGTAACAGAGATGGTAGTTGGGATTGTGTATATGTTCGCAACAGGGAAGATATAAACAGATGTCAAAGAGCCATGTTTAGCCGATATACCAATAGATTCTTTGCTAAGCATCATCTCATGTAGAAGTATGAAAATTTGATCCCAGAAAAGAATGTCATAAAATAATGAAACAGAGAACATGTCACTATGCAACTAAAGATATCCTTATGAAGAAAAATAAGCATATTATGTATTAGAACTAATAATTATAAAAAATATTCACTATAGAAAATACAGGCTATACTACATAAATTAAATTCATTAGATAAAGAAAATACTTTCTGTNAAAAAAGTTACAAAAATAAAAGTGTGATACAAGATACCTAAGGTAGTGCATATACATCAAAAATAGAGCACTGTTGTTAGAAGTCACTGACAGGGGCCCCTGGGTGGCTCAGTTGGATAAATAT
>NW_027528222.1:70280-72482 GCF_008692635.1 Crocuta crocuta
AACATTGGGCTCTGTGCTGACAGTTCACAGCCTAGAGCCTGACTCAGATTCTGTGTCTCCCTCCCTCTCTGCCCCTCCCCTGCTCACACTCTGTCTCTCTCTGAAAATAAAATGAAGACATAAAAAAATTAAGAAGTCACTGATAATCTTTGCCTTGGGAAAAAAAATACAAATCAAAAAATCAAATTAGTTCATTAATATATTATCTTTGTATGAGATTTTTTACAAGTTTTTCTTTTTATTGTATTTCATTCCAAACTTCTTCGTATCATTATGATTAAGCACTAATTCTTGAAAAGCACTGTTTAGATGACAATTTAAAATGAAATTAAGTAATTACAATGAAAGCTTTAGTTAAGTTGCATTTGTCCAATATTTTAAGTCAGAAGAGAGATATTTTCTAAATGAGTCACAGTTGTTTTAAATCAAGGTCACAATTATTTTGCCTGTAGGATCTTACCACCGATTAATTTCTTTCTTAATTCAGTGGAAAAGCAAGTGAAGTATATGAATAGGCATTTTTCAAATGGACAATAAAATATGAAAAGACATTCAATATTATTACTAACCTAAGAAATACAAATACATAATGATAAAAAATTAATTTGGAGGGGCACCTGAATGGCTCAGTCAGTTAAGTGTCTGACTCTTGATTTCGGCTCAGGTTTTGACCTCACAGTTCCATGGGATCAAATCCTACATCTGGCTCCTCACTGACAGCACAGAGCCTGTTTGGGATTCTCTCTCTAACCCCTTTCCCACTCATATGCTCTCTCCCTCAAAACAAAAAACATTTTTAAAAAGAATTAATTTGGAGATATTCATTAAATATGTGAATAGTGATTACCTCTCAGTGTGTTTTTAGTTACTTTTTTTGTTTGGATTTCAATGTATTATATAGCGTTTTTTCAATGNGCATATCATTTTCACAAACTATAAAGCTTTTAAAAAACCTGACACTACCTCATTAGTTGCTTGCAGAAAAATTATGGCCAGCAAATCAGGAAATAGAATTCAGAAACAGAACCAAGCAGTTTAGTAAATATGATAAAACTGATACCTCAAATAAGTATGAGTCAGAGAGATTATCAAATAAACAGTACAAAACAATTAGCTAGCTAACAAAAATATATTTAAAAAATATTTGAGAGGGGCTGGGTGNTGATACAAAATTTAACATGTAAATGAAACCTTTAATGTACTATCAAAATATATGAGCATTCATATATTATATTCATATATAACGTTATCTCTCATTTTAAATGAAAATAATAAGTTGCAAAACAATATTTATAGCATAAACCAACTGATTTAAATAATTGTTTCCATAGTATATGTTGTGATTAAAATTATGAAATGAAAAAATACACAGTTAAGTTTTATTCACCATTACACTGCCATCCTCTACCACATGTGCCTAGCTCATGGCAGGCACAAAAATATATGAGTTGAATGACTAAATTAACTCTTAGCATTGTTTGTGGGAGTGTAAATTGTGATAATTTTTCTGGAGAGAAGTTTGGCAATATGTGTCAAAGAATAAAATGAACATAATTTATTCCCACATTCCCATAATTTTTACAAGCACATATAGAAGGTATCCAAGGCTAATTTTTTTATAATAGGAAAAAAAATGTGTATGCTAGTGGAAAGATGGTGTGGGAAGTAGCTGCCCTACAAAAGGAATCTGTTAAATAAGTTAAGTCAAATATTTCCATGGAATATGCATTTATTTTAAAATTAGATGTTGACTGGGGCACCTGGGTGGCTCAGTCAGTTAAGCGTCCGATTTCAGCTCAGGTCATGATCTCATGGTCCGTGGGTTCGAGCCCCTGGAGCCTGTTTCAGATTCTGTATCTCCCTCTCTCTCTGATCTTCCCCTGCTCACGCTGTCTCTCCCTCTCTCTCTCTCTCAGAAATAAATTTTAAAAAATAAAATAAAATTAGATGTTGATCATTTACCATGAAAATATACCTACAACTGATAAATGAGCAGATTACAAAACAAAATATGTTATATAGACAGAATAGTATATATAAACAGGCAGGTATGTAGATGTACAGAGAAATTTCTGGAAGGAAATGAACCAACATGCTATCAATGGTTATCATTTGGTTGTTAACATTGTATATTTATACCATCATTGGAATTTTCTACATTGTTTTTTTCTTTATAATGCTTATATACATTGAAGATATAAA
>NW_027528222.1:72514-77003 GCF_008692635.1 Crocuta crocuta
TAATGCTTATATACCTTGAAGATCTAAAATAAACAGTAAGACTAAATTTATTTAGAAAATAGAAAGTGTTTCCTAACTTTTTAAATATATGTGACTAAATGACAAAGCACAAATTCTATAATAAAAAAGTAATGTGAAGATTAATCTAACTTTAATATGTTTCCTCATTTGAAGTGAATAATTCATCATATTTTATATTTTCATTTACTACTTGCATTCTGTGAGCAAGTTTAGACAGTGGATATAATTAATCAGGTTATTTTCTACATTAGTATATCAAATCGCATCTGGGTTTTTTGTTTTTTGCTTCCACAGAAAGATCAAGATATCTTNCCTGGTCATTCATAAAAAATGGGCTAAATATGCTTCTTACCTTTTAATGAAAAGTAAACACTGATCTTTTGGGTTGTACCAAGGGAGGTGTTCTGTAGCAGAAAATAATCCTGTAAATAAAAATAACAGATACCTGTTTTTAAACTTCATTTTACAAAGGTTTATTCATATATTATTGGACTTGTAAATCATACTTTAGTGTGGCCAGAATATTACAATGTTAGAAGGAAATTGGTGGCAGACAACATTGTAAAGTATAACCTGACAGAGGATGCACTTTCATCAGCACAAATCCCCCCTCCCATCCTGCTGTTCATGGAATTGAAAACTGCTCCACAAAAGTATAGAGCAAACCGTCTGCTTTTAAATAATACCCATGAAAACTGCTCCACAAAAGTGTAGAGCAAGCCGTCTGCTTTTAAATAATACTACGTAACATCTGCATGCCCTTGCACTTCATCTTCAAGGTTGTTGGAAGCTTTGAGAACAGCTAGAGGCAAGTCAGCAGCAAGGCAGGAGTATATTATATGCCAGTTTAAAAAGAGAAACACAGTAAAAATGGTGTAACTGACTCACAGCATCGCAACCCTTGTAGATGGATATAAACCAGGCTTGCCTAACACCACAGATAGTAGTACTTACTAAAAACTGTTAGGTGGAACGCAATATGTCTGCTTTCTAGCCCCTCCCCCCTTGCCAATAAATGACTCCCCATTTCTCTCCAATGTAAAAATACATGCTTATAGGGTATTTAGATATAGATTAAAAAATCACCCATAGTCACACTACCAAATGATGCCATTTGGAGTTATTTTCATCCAATTTTTAAAAAGCAGATTTTTGTCAAGAGGCTCCTGACAAACCAAACGGGAATTCAGGATGAAAGGATAGGACAAAGATACTTCTCTTCCCTTGTTAGGAATCATGGCTAGTATTTTTACCTCACATGTAAGCTTTTTTTGAATTATAAAACTATAAAGATGTAATTTTGAGGAGAAATAAACATCTTCCACAAGCGTAAGCCTCAGCTACCAGTCAGCGTCTGGGAAGGTGGGCGGAGCCTGGAGGGCGGTGGGTGCATCTGGTCATTCATTAGGCTTAGACATTGTCGATCAAGTTTGCCCAGCAAATGAGGTGCGAGCTAAAGGCACACTGGGAACTTAATTAACTGCAGGTCTGTCCGCAAGGGGAGGGGGCTAGCGATCTAAACTGTGAAGAGATCGTGGGGTCTATACCCTGCGCCGTTAGACTGCGGCACTCCCCCGTCTGCCGCAGCTGCAGGGAGAGGCCTTACCACCGCGGCTCTCGCCCAGGCCTCTATTGCGGCTTCTACCTTTGTGGGATCACAGCAGCCCAGCACAACCCCTCCCTGCGCTATTGCTGCCTTAGGCGCTGCCACCTCCTCAGCTTCAGCGTCGGCCGCTACCCAAGCATCTGTGAGTCATTTTTTGCCCATCTCTGGTCGCGCAGTCTCAGCGGTAGTCACCACGTTAAGAGGTTTGCAGGGTTGCAAAATGGCAGAAGCGGATCTTAACACGGTTTCGGAACCTGCGGCCCAGAGGGTTGCTGAAGAGAAGATGGCTAGCTCGTCTAGTGATTCTGGGGAAGAATCTGATAGCAGTAGCTCTAGCAGCAGCACTAGTTGCAGCAACAGCAGCAGCAGCAGCAGCAGCAGCGGCGGCGGCCGCAGNGGGGGCGGCCGCAGCCGCTTATATAAAAAGAGGAGGGTATCTGGATCTTCCAGAAGAGTACGACGGGCTCCGTTGGGTAAAACTTTTGTGGATAGGCTGCCTCAGGCCGTTAGGAATCGTGTGCAGGCGCTCAGAAATATTCAAGATGAATGTGACAAGGTAGACATCCTGTTCTTAAAGGCAATTCACGATCTCGAAAGAAAATATGCCGAACTCAATAAGCCTCTATACGATCGGCGATTTCAAATAATCAATGCAGAATATGAACCTACAGAAGAAGAATATGAATGGAATTCAGAGGATGAGGTGTTCAGCAGTGATGAGGAGGTGCAGGAAGACAGCCCTAGTGAAATGCCTGCTTTAGAGGGTGAGGAAGACGACGACCCTAAAGAAAAACCTGAGGTAAAGGCTGAAGAAAATAAGGTTCCAAAAGAAATTCCTGAGACAAAGGCTGAAGAAAAAGGAGAGTCTAAAGATTTTCTGGCGGCAAAGCCTGAAGTGAAAGAAGACCTTAAAGTAGTCCCCCAGGCAAAGGCAGAAAGTAAAGAACAGCCTAAAGCAACAGAAGCTAAAGCTTCTAAAGAGGCTCCTAAAAGAATTCCTGAGGTCAGGCCTAAAGAAAGAGTGAATCTTAAAAGAACCCGTAAGGGAAAGCCTAAAAAAGGTCCTAAAGGCATTCCTGACTATTGGCTGACTGTTTTAAAGAATGTTGACAAGCTTGGGCCCATGATTCAGAAGTATGATGCACCCATTCTGAAGTTCTTGTCAGATATTAGCCTAAAGTTCTCAAAACCTGGCCAGCCTATAAGTTACACGTTTGAATTTTATTTTCTACCCAATCCATACTTCAGAAATGAGGTGCTGACCAAGACATATATAATAAAGTCAAAACCAGATCACAAGGATCCCTTCTTCTCTTGGGGATGGGAAATCCAAGATTGCAAAGGCTGTAAAATAGATTGGAGAAGAGGAAAGGATGTTACTGTGACAACCACCCAGAGTCGAACAACTGCTACTGGAGAAATTGAAATTCAGCCAAGAGTGGTTCCTAATGCATCATTCTTCAATTTCTTTAGCCCTCCTGAGATTCCTAAGATTGGAAAGCTGGAGCCACGAGAAGATGCTATCCTCAGTGAGGACTTTGAAATTGGTCAAACTTTACATGATAACGTTATCCTGAAATCAATTTATTACTATACAGGAGAAGTCAAATGTACCTATAAAGATGGTAAAGATTATGGAAACAGAAAATATTAAAAATAAAAAAGAAGCTGCCTGAAAGAATTTTCAGGAACCTCAAAACTTCAAGCAGAAGTGATACAGGTTTATATAGCCTTAGGTGAGATGTGAGGGGGGACTAAAACCTCAACACTAGCATTCCTTATATAGTCTTGTGTTTTCATATTTTCTTGGTAGTCTGACAAATGGTCTTACAGTGTCTATCAGTTTATCTAGCCTGTTGTAGTGTAATATTCTTCAAATTATGTAAATGCTGCCAGTTATCTAAAGCATGCTCATTTCGTGCTAGAGTTCTGATTTTTTTGAAGTCCTTTTGTCATGTTCCTATTAGAATGCAGCTGTGAAAACTGTAATAATTGTCAATTGAGACAAATATTTGCTTGAAAAAAACAGTTCCTGAAGTACCAATGCAAGGGTTTTTTTTCCAGCCCAGAAGATTATGCTTGCACTAGCTGTGCCTTCATTACTTTGCTATAGAAATACAGTACTTACAGTAACTAGAACAGCTTAACAGTGAGATTTGACTGCTTAAAAAAGATTAGCATACATTTAAGAATGTCCATCAAGACTATATATGATATGGTTGTGAGCTTATTTATGTAACATAGTGGTCTATAAATTAATAATGAAGTTACTGTTTACCACTGAAATGTTAATGACATAGTATTTTTTAAGTTTCCTCATATTATACTGTGTGATTGTAAACAGAAGTTACTAACCACATTTTCTTTGTAATATGTTCTACTTTATCTTTCACTAAGATGATCACTTTATATCATTTGATATTTTTTCATGCTGCTCTATTGCATCCTAAAATAAATGTCAAATAAAGTGTATCATGCTATAAAAACCTAACATTTTTCCTAATTAAAAGAAATGTAGGTCTTCTCAAAAAAGTAGAAAATACTGAGGAAAAAGGAAATTTAAAAAATATGTAACTATTACTAATATTCTGATGATTCCCAGATCTTAGCTCTTCTTTGGAGGATACACATTCAAGTGATTGGAGAAAAATGGGACATAGAAGGAAGGCTAAGCGGGAGGAGGAGAAAGAGGGGAGAGGGGTAAGGAAAAGGAGAAGGAAGGTGAGAGGAGGGTGGAAAGGGAAGAGGCTGGGAGGAAGGAGGAAGGGAAAGGAGAAGGGAGAAAGATGAGAAAGGGCTGGAGGGGAAAGGGAAGTGAAAAGGATGGGAGGGAGTGGGAATAGGGCAGAAGGGGAAAAAAGG
>NW_027528222.1:80439-85447 GCF_008692635.1 Crocuta crocuta
TGAGGAGAAATAAACATCTTCCACAAGCGTAAGCCTCAGCTACCAGTCAGCGTCTGGGAAGGTGGGCGGAGCCTGGAGGGCGGTGGGTGCATCTGGTCATTCATTAGGCTTAGACATTGTCGATCAAGTTTGCCCAGCAAATGAGGTGCGAGCTAAAGGCACACTGGGAACTTAATTAACTGCAGGTCTGTCCGCAAGGGGAGGGGGCTAGCGATCTAAACTGTGAAGAGATCGTGGGGTCTATACCCTGCGCCGTTAGACTGCGGCACTCCCCCGTCTGCCGCAGCTGCAGGGAGAGGCCTTACCACCGCGGCTCTCGCCCAGGCCTCTATTGCGGCTTCTACCTTTGTGGGATCACAGCAGCCCAGCACAACCCCTCCCTGCGCTATTGCTGCCTTAGGCGCTGCCACCTCCTCAGCTTCAGCGTCGGCCGCTACCCAAGCATCTGTGAGTCATTTTTTGCCCATCTCTGGTCGCGCAGTCTCAGCGGTAGTCACCACGTTAAGAGGTTTGCAGGGTTGCAAAATGGCAGAAGCGGATCTTAACACGGTTTCGGAACCTGCGGCCCAGAGGGTTGCTGAAGAGAAGATGGCTAGCTCGTCTAGTGATTCTGGGGAAGAATCTGATAGCAGTAGCTCTAGCAGCAGCACTAGTTGCAGCAACAGCAGCAGCAGCAGCAGCAGCAGCGGCGGGGGGCCCCGCCCNGCGGCCGCAGCCGCTTATATAAAAAGAGGAGGGTATCTGGATCTTCCAGAAGAGTACGACGGGCTCCGTTGGGTAAAACTTTTGTGGATAGGCTGCCTCAGGCCGTTAGGAATCGTGTGCAGGCGCTCAGAAATATTCAAGATGAATGTGACAAGGTAGACATCCTGTTCTTAAAGGCAATTCACGATCTCGAAAGAAAATATGCCGAACTCAATAAGCCTCTATACGATCGGCGATTTCAAATAATCAATGCAGAATATGAACCTACAGAAGAAGAATATGAATGGAATTCAGAGGATGAGGTGTTCAGCAGTGATGAGGAGGTGCAGGAAGACAGCCCTAGTGAAATGCCTGCTTTAGAGGGTGAGGAAGACGACGACCCTAAAGAAAAACCTGAGGTAAAGGCTGAAGAAAATAAGGTTCCAAAAGAAATTCCTGAGACAAAGGCTGAAGAAAAAGGAGAGTCTAAAGATTTTCTGGCGGCAAAGCCTGAAGTGAAAGAAGACCTTAAAGTAGTCCCCCAGGCAAAGGCAGAAAGTAAAGAACAGCCTAAAGCAACAGAAGCTAAAGCTTCTAAAGAGGCTCCTAAAAGAATTCCTGAGGTCAGGCCTAAAGAAAGAGTGAATCTTAAAAGAACCCGTAAGGGAAAGCCTAAAAAAGGTCCTAAAGGCATTCCTGACTATTGGCTGACTGTTTTAAAGAATGTTGACAAGCTTGGGCCCATGATTCAGAAGTATGATGCACCCATTCTGAAGTTCTTGTCAGATATTAGCCTAAAGTTCTCAAAACCTGGCCAGCCTATAAGTTACACGTTTGAATTTTATTTTCTACCCAATCCATACTTCAGAAATGAGGTGCTGACCAAGACATATATAATAAAGTCAAAACCAGATCACAAGGATCCCTTCTTCTCTTGGGGATGGGAAATCCAAGATTGCAAAGGCTGTAAAATAGATTGGAGAAGAGGAAAGGATGTTACTGTGACAACCACCCAGAGTCGAACAACTGCTACTGGAGAAATTGAAATTCAGCCAAGAGTGGTTCCTAATGCATCATTCTTCAATTTCTTTAGCCCTCCTGAGATTCCTAAGATTGGAAAGCTGGAGCCACGAGAAGATGCTATCCTCAGTGAGGACTTTGAAATTGGTCAAACTTTACATGATAACGTTATCCTGAAATCAATTTATTACTATACAGGAGAAGTCAAATGTACCTATAAAGATGGTAAAGATTATGGAAACAGAAAATATTAAAAATAAAAAAGAAGCTGCCTGAAAGAATTTTCAGGAACCTCAAAACTTCAAGCAGAAGTGATACAGGTTTATATAGCCTTAGGTGAGATGTGAGGGGGGACTAAAACCTCAACACTAGCATTCCTTATATAGTCTTGTGTTTTCATATTTTCTTGGTAGTCTGACAAATGGTCTTACAGTGTCTATCAGTTTATCTAGCCTGTTGTAGTGTAATATTCTTCAAATTATGTAAATGCTGCCAGTTATCTAAAGCATGCTCATTTCGTGCTAGAGTTCTGATTTTTTTGAAGTCCTTTTGTCATGTTCCTATTAGAATGCAGCTGTGAAAACTGTAATAATTGTCAATTGAGACAAATATTTGCTTGAAAAAAACAGTTCCTGAAGTACCAATGCAAGGGTTTTTTTTCCAGCCCAGAAGATTATGCTTGCACTAGCTGTGCCTTCATTACTTTGCTATAGAAATACAGTACTTACAGTAACTAGAACAGCTTAACAGTGAGATTTGACTGCTTAAAAAAGATTAGCATACATTTAAGAATGTCCATCAAGACTATATATGATATGGTTGTGAGCTTATTTATGTAACATAGTGGTCTATAAATTAATAATGAAGTTACTGTTTACCACTGAAATGTTAATGACATAGTATTTTTTAAGTTTCCTCATATTATACTGTGTGATTGTAAACAGAAGTTACTAACCACATTTTCTTTGTAATATGTTCTACTTTATCTTTCACTAAGATGATCACTTTATATCATTTGATATTTTTTCATGCTGCTCTATTGCATCCTAAAATAAATGTCAAATAAAGTGTATCATGCTATAAAAACCTAACATTTTTCCTAATTAAAAGAAATGTAGGTCTTCTCAAAAAAGTAGAAAATACTGAGGAAAAAGGAAATTTAAAAAATATGTAACTATTACTAATATTCTGATGATTCCCAGATCTTAGCTCTTCTTTGGAGGATACACATTCAAGTGATTGGAGAAAAATGGGACATAGAAGGAAGGCTAAGCGGGAGGAGGAGAAAGAGGGGAGAGGGGTAAGGAAAAGGAGAAGGAAGGTGAGAGGAGGGTGGAAAGGGAAGAGGCTGGGAGGAAGGAGGAAGGGAAAGGAGAAGGGAGAAAGATGAGAAAGGGCTGGAGGGGAAAGGGAAGTGAAAAGGATGGGAGGGAGTGGGAATAGGGCAGAAGGGGAAAAAAGGAAGGAGTGCCTCACCAAGAAAGTACATCTATATAAGCTGTTGCTTTCACTTCCAAGAGTAGGATGGGCAAATGACCTAGGATAAGTAAGTGACCCAGGCCCACCTTCCACCTGACTTGGGAGGAGGTCACACTCCTAGATGTGGCTTTTCTATTTTTAAATAGGGGGCATCGGGCTTTTACCTCTTCAATACCATGCAGCTGGGTTACAGAGTAATGAAATCCTGAGATTTTAGTGTAAAGAGGAGGCCCCGTAAAACTCTGTTTATCAGAGAGCTTTGCACAGTGCACAAAGGCACAAACACAACAAATAGTAAAGTAGTATCTTCTTTCACATTTGCCATTCCCCTGTCCACATATATCTTCCTTCAAAACCTTAAGGAAAGAGCTGAGGCAGAAAGAAGACAGGATTTGGTGGTTTCTGGGTCTCTAGGCATAAAATTACCTAATAGTCTTTCCAAATCCCATCATACATACTTTAATATCTTGCTTTTGTCCCTAGTTAACAATAGCCCAGCCCCATGTCTACAAATGTAAAAATATTACAATCCATGACACTATATTTAACCAATCTGGGGTGTTTTGATATTAGGTTTGATAGGATTTATATAAAATGAGGAAGCAAATTATTGCTTTTAGCAATGCTACTGCAATTTTGAGAGTGCCTTTCTTTTTTTTTTAAATTTCTGAGATATTTGCATCCATCAAGAAAGGGTATGGGAGCAGATTTACTTATATAGCACGGCCAAAACGAAGGTTATAATAAATACGGTGTACCTGGGTTGCTGTTGCAGAGGTTCCCGAATCAGATATACCAGAGCCCTTAAAATTCCTACATGGAATGCAAAATCCTTATCGCATCTTAGAACACCTACTTAAGTATTTAGCCCCTTCCCGTTCTGTATTTTCCAGTATTAAAGGAACACATTTCAGAATATTTGCAAAAAAGAAGCAAAAATGTGGAAAATAAAAATCATTCACAAGCACGATACAGGAAGATATCCTGTTTATAGATTGGTGTATTTTCTCCCAGTCTGTCTCTTGATTAGGTTTTATCACAACTTCTTGGTTCAAATCAAAAGGTTAATTCAAGCTGGGTGAGTTTAAGAAAGCACAGTGGAAAAACAGCGTTTTGGTATATTTACCATTCCCGTTTAGGGCGCAGGTAGGAGGGTGAGGGAAAGGGAGGGGCTGGGTATTTGCCAAAGCTTTTTACATCTGTAAAGCTAGAATCCCAGAAACACAAGCTGTCAGTGCTAAGTGCTTCTACCACCTTGGCTAGTGATGGTGGCTACAGCCTGGAAACCGCTGAGCTTGCACGTTCGTTGGGCTGAAGGTTTGTCCATCACACTAGCCCAACCAATGAATAATACTGAAAGGAGGAGCCTACTGGGAAACAAAGGCTTGGGGAGATCTTTTACTTAAGTCTTCTGCGACTTTATGGTGCGCCGTTTTCCCTTTGCTGTGATACAAGGCAGAGGCAAGCTGCCCCCTTCCTTGTTCCCAGCCTGACCTATGACGACTCCTCCTCCTCACGTCCCCCCCTTTCCCATATCCTCCTTTGTGAGTTCTTTCCCGTCCTGAATTAGGCACTGAGGGTCCAAGGTAGTCACTTTAAAAGTTTGCTCTTTTCCTTTAACCTGGCAGACTCGATAATGAAGGTTGTGACTCAGCAGCAGTAGGGACTGCTGAAGAGATCGTGAAAGAAACTCTCGATTGAAAAGAACAAAGTGACAATACAGATAGTCAAATGATGCAAATTATCCATTATGTTGGAGTCTAGCGATACTGGTGCCCCTGCCTCCCCACCCCCCCAAAAAAACTTAATTGACCATGTAATTATA
>NW_027528222.1:85457-87089 GCF_008692635.1 Crocuta crocuta
GCACCCTGAGTGGCTCAGTCAGTTATGCCTCCCACTTCAGCTCAGGTTATGATCTCGGAAGCTAGTGAATTCCAGCCCCACATCAGGCTCTGTGTTGACAGCCCAGAGCCTGGAACATGCTTCAGATTCTGTCTCCCTCTTTCTCTGCCCCTCCCCCACGTACACCTTCTCTCTCTCTCTCTCTCTCAAAAATAAACATTAAAAAATTTAAAAAGGATAGAAGTCAAATTTGAAAAGAAATTGCAGGCTCTTGAAGAAAGTATAAATCCTCACTTGATAGGTGTGCAAACTAGTGCATGTATTTGGAAAACCTGAAGTATAATAACTTTAATACNACAGCATTTAGAAGTATACTTTTCTTCAAGAGATGCAGAGCACAACAAATTCTCTAAAGCATCTTTGCTCATTGCTATGCAGTTCAGTCCTTACAACTGTTTTGTGATATAGCTTCTAGAGAGTGTGAAAATTATTAGAACTCTTCACTGAAGTTAATATTTACCTGGGGGGAAACATACTTGGAAAGCCAATCAATCCAAGTGTATGTTTTCCCTCCAGCTCAGAAGTAGAAGAATTTAAGTCAACTTGGACCAGGTGTGCCTTTATTAATTGTGCTATAAAAAATGTGGTTTATTGTGATACGGTAACTTACAGAATTTTATCATTTCAATAAAGTAGTATAGAGTTAAGAATTTTCAAGAACACATTAATATCAAGTCTCCTAGGTTACTTCTTAAATTTTTGTCTGACATAGGGATTTATAAAGAAAACATAATGAAGCTGTTTTCCCTTGTAGTGCTGATAAAAGTTAGTGTTTGCAAGGGTTTTTCTCAGCTGTACTCATGAGTTATGTAAACTAAAGTGATTAAGTATATTTTGTCTGAACTGTGCTTCACTGAAAGTTGTCACTTTAATACTGTTGTATTAATCTTCTGATTATAAACTATGTTCATTACAAAAAATTTGGAAAATATACTGAAAAGCATAAAAATTATTTTAAACAGCTCTGCCTTCAAAGATAACCGCAATTTGCATGAAAATGTCTATACCTTTATTACTATAACTACTATTTTATCACTTGCACTTTTCATTTAATATATTTTGGAGCCCTGTGCATGCAAAATTTATTCCTTTTAACATATATTGAATGGATATGCCATAACTTACTGTTATCAGTTTCTTATTATGAGCATTTAGGTTAGGAGCATATTTTTCTAATTGTTCAGTAATTGTGAACACTGTATTTGAATTAAGGAAAAATGTTGCATGTGTTGAAACATTTTCTCTTTTGATTTTTTTTTCTTTTTCACTGCAGAAGAGTTTTAATTTTAATACAGTCACATTTATCCTTTTCCCCCCTATTATAGATTTTGGGTATTTGGCTTAGAAAGACCTTTCCACACTAAGATCTTTTTTTTTTTTTTCTTGCTCATGTTTTCTTACAGTATTCTTATAATTTCATTTAAAGCTTTAATCCTTCTGGAATAATTTTGATGTGAAAATTGAGGTACCTGTACCATTTTTTCCTCTCTCATCACAACTCACCAGTTGTTTCAACACTGTTTATTGAGTATTAAATATCCAATGTAAATAATTGACATCTTTATTATATAATACATTTCTTCAGGTGTTTGG
>NW_027528222.1:87094-89228 GCF_008692635.1 Crocuta crocuta
CCTGTTCCTCCCCGAAGCCTATGGATATTTTGATTGGGGCTTGTTTGAATTTATAGGTACATTTAGACAAAATCAGGAATTTCATATTATTTAGTCTTTTTATCCAAGACAAGATGTGTCTTTCCATTTAATCAAGTCTTTCTTATATCTTTCAGTAGAATTTTAAAGTTTACCTGTTAAAATAGGCTTTTCAAAAATTTTCAGGACCTGTTCCTTAGTTTCTTCTTCCTTAATCTCCCCTTTTGCTTATGATGTTTTGCTTCTTATTTTTAAATAATCTGTGCTTAGGGGTTGTCTCCTTTTTTTCAGTTTTAAATGGGGGCAACTGTTTGCTGAAGTGTGAGTGTGAATAAATGAACATCGCAGAAGCTTCAATTCATGTTTGTCTCATAACATTCTCTCTCTAAATTGCTAATATCTTCTGCCTGAGACCATTTCTCTCAATTTGTGGTGTTCTCTCCATTGCCAGCTTTATTTTTTCTTTTATTAAAAATGTTTTATTTATTTTTGAGAGAGAGGCACACACACACAGTGAGCAGGGGAAGGTCAGAGAGAGAGGGAGACATAGAATCCAAAGACAGGCTCCAGGCTCTGAGAACCCAAGAACCTTGAGTTCATGACCTGAGTGGGGCTCGAACCCAGGAACCTTGAGTTCATGACCTGAGCTGAAGCCAGATGCTCAACCAACTGAGCCACCCAGGTGCCCCTCTCCATTGCCAGCTTTAGAATGGACAGCAGATCAGCATGATTCAGTGAAATGTCTTGAGTTTGAGGTGTTCTGTGGCAATCTAGTAGTTAATTTCTGCTCAAATGACTAGCCAGTATCTGTAGTTACTTGTTTGTCTTTTCACGTATTGAAGTAATCTCCAGAAAATAAAGATGATATATGAGTGTAATTTTTTCCTTTACTTCAGCTCCCCTTTTGTTCTGTGTTATGGAGCTGATGAAGTTTTGGGGTGATGGTGGGGTTTGGAGCTGACGGCCAAGAAAGAATTCTTGAAGATGTCTTTGGTGTATAAAGTGATTTTATTAAAGCATGGGGACAGGATCCGTGGGCAGAAAGAACTGCACTGGGGTTTTGAAGAGTGACTGATTATATATCTTCAGGTTGGGAGGAGGTTAGGGACAGCATAAGTCTCTAAGGAATTTTGGAAGCCAGGTTTCCAGGACCTTGAGAGGCTAGCTGTTGTTAGAAAAGCATCATTTATTACTGTTTAATAATTACTGTAAGACCTCAGTCATGAGACCCTTTAGATGTATATCAGGGGTCATATGCTTGGAGTATAATTGCCAACATCTAGTTGGGGGTTAAAGGTAAAGGAGGTTTGTAAAAGAATTTTTATGTTTAAGGAGACTTACAGGATCATGAGGGGAGGGGGATCAGGATAATGTTAAGCCAACATTCCCAAATTCCCAAAGGGACATTTACAGGATTTGAGCATTGTAGAGGATGAAAGGAATTTGGAAGTCTGTGATAGGCTTGGTTTGACTCCCACTTTTGTCACTTACTGGCTTTGTGACCTTATTACAGTTGCTTAACCCCTCTATTCTTCATTTTGCATATCTATAAAATGGGGCTGTTATCTTACCAGAACATAGAATTATTGTAAGGCTTAAAGGAGATATTGTTTATCAAATACTTAGCATCCTGACTGGTGGGCAGTAACCATTCAAATAATAGTCGTTGTCATTGCTATAATTGGGATAAGTGAGCTTCAGTTGGAATTCCAGGTGAAATATAATGATATTAAAGATTTTACAACTGGTGTTCACACATTCCATGTGTGTCCATCTTCAAGGAAAAAAATCTTCTTTCATGGGTTTCATGTAATTCTTCCTGTTTTTTCTTGGCTTTTTCCTTCCTAAATCAGTTCCTGATAAACACCTACCTGCCTGTGTCATTACTATATCTTCAGTCTTTCAAGATCATTTTGAATTTTTATCTATTTCTTTAAAGAACTAATACTCTACCCAGTCTGTTTCCATACCAAATGTCTATACATAAACATTTTTCTTTGGTAATATTGAATACAACTGGATCATTTCGAGATCAGTTGTCCATTTCTATGTAAAATAGAGATATACAAGCTATTTCCAGTGTGGAATGCTTTCTATACAATCTCTTCTAGTTTCT
>NW_027528222.1:89436-89972 GCF_008692635.1 Crocuta crocuta
GTTTCGGCCAGGGTATTAATAGGGGTTACAGAAAACAGGTCAGTGATTTTTGACATGGTTTCTAAAAATATTCTTTCAGTCAGGAAGTTTATTTTTAAGAATTGCTTGCAAAAGTTTAAGAGAGCATGAGAGGTGAGAAGTAAAAGGCAAGAAACAGCATATCAGATAACATCTACTTAAAACATTTGTACCACATCCCATAAAAAAATAGAAATTTGAGGAGAGTAAAAATATTTCATCTAATATTTCCCGTCAACTATCATCACTATTTACAACATCAGGTAAAAATATCATGATGTTAGATTTGCTGAATTTGATATTAACTCATATCACCCTTTCTTGTTTTAAGGAAAAACATTTCTTTAAATCCAATTTTTAAAAAAATTTTGGGAATAAGATGCATTACTTATAATTATTTAAGTGTATTTCAACTTTTAATAGAGTTCTTCATATTTTGGATTGAAAAACAAAGAAAAGTACAAAGACAAGTAAGTAAGTCACTTAAATTTTTTGCTGTTATTTTTGGCTGGGTTCAG
>NW_027528222.1:89985-91925 GCF_008692635.1 Crocuta crocuta
CTGGGTTCAGGGTGCAAAAAAAGCATTCCAACAATTTCCAACATATGTTTAAATATTGAAAGAATTGGATTTTCACAGCCTAATTATCATGTCAGCAGGTTGCCAATTAATTGTTTGAAATTCCTTTATGCAAAGTCTGCAGATGTATTTAATTAAGCTGAAGGGTTAGAGAAAGAGCATAGCTATTTTTTAAAAATCTGCATAGATGATGAGGTTTAAGAAAATGAATTCTGACTTTTTGAAACTAAATCTATATGAAACAGTACATGGTATTGTATCAGAAAATGTCTCTATGGAAATCCCTGGTTGATTTTTTAGACAATGGTTTTAGAAATAATTCTTTTCATATATGTTTGAAATATGTATATAGCTTGTTTCTCACAAGTATAATAGTGAAAAAGAGTAACTTTACAAGACCCAACAAAACAAATGCTATGTCTTAAATTACATGTTGGAAGAAGTATTATCCCAACAATTTGATTTTCATTTCAAGATACTTTCATAAGTAAAAGATCACAAATGATACCTCAATTACCATGAAAATTATTTGTGAAGAGAGTATAGTTTTTTTAATTTGATGCAGAAACACTTATTTGATATTAAATATGGCTAAATCTTTTTATTGTTGTAATATTTTTAGTAAACAAAAAATGTATATGATGAAGTGCAGTTGAGTCAGAGTTTTGTTACTCAGGGTAGATAAATAAATTTCCATCCACTAAAAAAGTATTATGTGATATTTTAAAAAATACCAGAATTTGTTGATGTTTAAGATTCTTTACTTGCCATGCCTTCTGTATCTAGCAACCTGCTTTGTGTAGGTATTCTGAGGGTACCTTGTACCTAAGGAAAGGTAGAAGAGAAAATACTGGGTGACATTCCTTATCTAATTTTTGGATCTGTCTTGATAGTCTCAATTTAAAATCATACTAATACCATTTATAAAACAATATAAGAGGTGAATGACAAACAAGAGAAAATTAATTGTAAAAGAGTGAAAGAGGCAATTTGGAAAAAGACTTTGATATGTATATTGGCCTTTTGGCTAATAAATATGAGAAATCTCACCTGCACTACTGATAAAAAAGATGAAAATCAAAATAATGATGAGATATTGATGTTTACCTGTTGTGTTGGCAAAATTAAAATTTAAAAGTTCTTATCATTCTTCCATAATGTGAAGAAACTTCTGTGTCACATACTGCAAGTGGAAAGGTTTGTACATATTTTCTGGAGTATTATTTGGCAGTAGTTAATAAAAACCTTAAAAATGTGTGTATCCCTTGGGGCACCTGGGTAGCTCAGTCAGTTAAGCTGGTGACTCTTAATTTCAGCTCAGATCATGTTCTCATGGTTTGGTTAGTGAGATCAAGCCCAACGTTCTGCTCTGCCCTGACAGCACTGAGCCTGCTTGGGATTCTCTCTCTCCCTATCTCTCCCTATCTCTCTATCCTAAACCATCCTTTCAACTGCCTCTCTTTCTCTCTCTTTGCTTCAGCTTGTCTTTCATTTTTTTTCTAGTATTNACCTGGGTAGCTCAGTCAGTTAAGCTGGTGACTCTTAATTTCAGCTCAGATCATGTTCTCATGGTTTGGTTAGTGAGATCAAGCCCAACGTTCTGCTCTGCCCTGACAGCACTGAGCCTGCTTGGGATTCTCTCTCTCCCTATCTCTCCCTATCTCTCTATCCTAAACCATCCTTTCAACTGCCTCTCTTTCTNATTGAAAGTCTCAGGAGGATTGTTTTTAGGTGTTTGTTTATTTTTTTTAATGTTTTTTATTTATTTCTAGGAGAGAGAGAGACAGCATGAGCAGGGGAGGGTCAGAGAGAGAGGGAGTCACAGACTCTGAAAGAGGCTCCAGGCTCTGAGCAGGCAGTCAGCACAGAGCCCGACGCGGGGCTCGAACCCACGAACCGCGAGATCATGACCTGAGTGAAAG
>NW_027528222.1:96598-102587 GCF_008692635.1 Crocuta crocuta
TTTCTAACTTCACTCCCCCTTCTCTTTTCACATGTTCTCTTTCTTTTCACTTCCTGGACAGATGATTAAGTCATTTTGGCCTGACTTTTCCTTTTCTATACTTTTTGTTGTTGTTGCATAGTTAAGTCTACTTCAATATGTAAAGATGAATTGAAAGTCTCAGGAGGATTGTTTTTAGGTGTTTTTTTATTTTTTTTAATGTTTTTTATTTATTTCTAGGAGAGAGAGAGACAGCATGAGCAGGGGAGGGTCAGAGAGAGAGGGAGTCACAGACTCTGAAAGAGGCTCCAGTCTCTGAGCAGGCAGTCAGCACAGAGCCCGACGCGGGGCTCGAACCCACGAACCGCGAGATCATGACCTGAGTGAAAGCCGGACGCTTAACCGACTAAGCCACCCCGGCGCCCCGGATTGTTTTTAGTTTTAATTTGGGTAAGATAAATTTATCAATTAATCTAGTTCTAATAATCCAAGCTGAGAAGATGACTATCCAACAGAGATTAATGTTTTCATAAATACAAAATGCATTAACAGCAGCACCCTCCGTGGCAGACAATGCCTGAAAAATTCAATCCCCAGTATACACATCAGAATAAATTTCGATGTAAGTAAGTTGAACATACTTTAAACCTTTTTAAAATTCTTCATTTTAAGATTTCAAGTTCTCTTGTTAGTAATTGACAAGATATGTTTTCTGTAGTTTCTAAACTCTTGAGGCAAGTCTATAACTTTCTATTTTAAATAATACTGGAGTAAAAGGAATCAATTATTTCTCCTGTCTACTCTGTCTCCCATTTTATATTCCCGCCAGCAATATATGAAGGATCTATTTCTCTATATATTTGCCAGTACTTATTATCTCTCTTCATGTTTCTAGCCATTCTAGATGGTGTGAAATGATATCTCAATATGGTTTTGAATTGAATTTCCTTGATTTTGATTTGATTTTTATTTCAATGATAGTGAGCCAGATCTAAAAGTTGATACAGAATTATTGATTATCAATAGACTTTTCAGGGTGAAAAGAGGAAAGAGTAGAAAATAGTCTCCATTTTAATAATAATAAACATCAATTACAAATATAAATAGTTTGAATTACTCCTCCCCCCCTTTTTAAAAATACTGCCTCAGTACTATTTACATGCTAATTAAAAGTTGGGCATAACCGAAAGTCTGCACTCAGGACAAGTCTTCATTTTCTTTTCCTCCACACCATTTTCATTTTTTCCTTAAGTTGAAGGTCTGCTGCTTGGAAATCTCTTTAGACAGAAGAGAGCTGAGTAACATGCCCCCTCTTCTTTCTCCCTCTATTTTCTGTGCACCACTGGTGTACAGTAGCTTTTTCTTGCTGCTATAACAAATTACTATACACTTAACAGATTAAAATAACACAAACTTATTATCTTACATTTCTGTAGGTCAAAAGTACAGTACGGGTCTCCTTAGGCTAAAATCAAGGTGTCAGCAAAGGTGGATTCCCTTCTGGAGATTCTAGGAGAACATCGTTTCTTTGTCCATTTAGGTTGTTGGCAGAATGCAGTTACACATGGTTGTAGGATGATGTCTCCATTTTTTTGTCTCTTGTCAGCTCAATGTTATTCCCAGCTTCTAGAGGCCACTCATGTGTCTTGGTTCATGAAGCCCTTCTTTCTTTTACAAAGCCAACAATTTCTCTGCCTTCTTTTTCCACTTTTATTTTTTAGATTTTTAGCTTTATTGAAGTATAAATGAGAAAAAAATTGTACAATTTTTAAAGTGTACATCATGGTGATTTGATATATGTATATATTGTGAAAGGATTCCTACTTTCTAGATAATTAATATAACTGTTACCTCATGTAGTTATTTACTTATTGTTTGGTGAAAACATTTAGGTTATACCCTCTTAGCAAATTTCAATTCTATAATACAGTGCTATCAACACTTTAAATTTTTCATGAATTTTTTTTTCTCTTTTTGTATAGGTCTCCTATTTTAACCTATCATTTGTTTACCTACCTTCTAGCATTCTGTAGGTTTTGTTTATTTTATGTCTTGTGTAAGAATCTATATTTCTCCCTTAAAAAGTTATTAATTACATGTCAACTTCCTCTTGGAGAGTGGTAGAGAAGAGAGAGATTTCCACTGTGGTTGGTGATAATTCGTTCAATGAGAATTCCCATTTCCATATAGGCCTTTTATTTGGGTTAATCACAGAAATTTCTGACTTTTCTGATATTTTAGGTGATTTCTCACCCCCACCCTACTCCCATCAGTTGCTTAAGTAGTTCTGAGCTAAAGCGGAGGGAGGTCAGAGATCTACCATTTTGTTGGTTAGTATATTTCCAATATACCATGTGGGTGAAAGATTCATTCTTAGAAGCAATATTTAAGGAATATTTACCCACACAACTCTACTGAGTCTACTCTCAGTTGGTTATTATAAGGAGCTCTGCTTCAGCAATTCTTTGTGGGATAATATTTAATGTTAGAGCTTTAATGGCTTTGTAGCCATGAGCCCATTATGTTACTGTTCTCTCAATTAGCTTTTGCAGTTTTTCCACACAACTATTTCCTGCCTGCCCTAGTAGTGTTGTGTTTGGAGGACTAGATGTAGCAACAACAACTTTAATGACATAACCATTGTGATGGTTAATTTTATGTGTCCACTTTACTGGGTCATGAGGTGCCCTGATATTTGGCCGAACATTATTCTTGGTGTGCCAGTGAGGGAATTTTGGGATGAGATTCACATTTGAACTGGTAGACTGAGCAAAGCAGATTGTTCTCTCTGATGTGATTGGACCTCACCCAGTCAGTTAAAGGATGAAACTAGAACAAAAAGATTGATGTCCCGGAAGTGAGAGAGAATTCCTTCTGCCTCACTGCCTTGGAGCTAGAACATTATTTTTCTCTTGCCTTTGGACTCATACTGAAATATCAGCTCTATCTGGGTCTCAAGCCTGCTGGCCTTTGGACTAGAATTACACCATCAGCTCTCCCAGTTTTGAAGCCTTTGGACTTGGACAGAAACTATGCCATTGGGTCTTCTGGGTCTCCAGCTTGCTGACTGCAGACCTTGAGACTTGTCAGCCTCTATACTGTTAAGACAATTCCTTATAATAACTCTCTCTGTGTGTGTAATATGCATATATACATATATATTTTTATTTTTATTTATTTGTATATATATATATATATATATATNTATTAAGGCTCTACTCTCTCTACCACTACATAAGGAGTAGCCCTCCACTCACTATTTATTTTGCATTTTCTAGGTAATTCCAGTTGTTAAAGCAATATTTAGCCCTCTCTTATGTCTCTTGGCATCATAATTGGAAGTCAACTCTGACTTAGCTGGCATGTCTTCTCACTGAAAAAGAATAAATAAACCACGGTTTTCATCATTGCCATGCGTTCTTCTCTGGCAGTGCCTCTGCTACACATATACGTGAGAAAACTGGTTTTGGAATTCAACAGAACTAAATTCAAGCCCAATATGTGTGAGGCAGCTTAGGTTAATTTCTTCAAAGTCAGTTTATTAATAAATGGAGATAATAATAGCACCTACCATAAATGTGTACTGAATAAATAAGACAATGTGTATAACTCTTAGCACAAGGTCTCTGCCACATAGTGAATAATCAATAAATGTTAACTATAATTAGTACAAATAGTATTATTATTCAGTAGACTAAGGCAGTAATGAAATTCTGTCCCTATTTCTAGATTGTTTCTTTATCTCTAAGATATATTTTTTAGTCCTATATATGAAATGATTCTCTGGAAAATCTAGCTCATTTTTTCCCATCTATCTACAGAGACTACATATATTTATTGACAAGATTTGGAATAGGTTTTCAGTAAACAAAGTTAATCTCTTAGAACCTGTGATACATCTTGTTAAACACACACACACACACACACACACACACACACACACACAAAGAGTTCTTTATGGTACCAGGTGAAGCAATATTTACTTTAAAGTACATGCCTAAGAGAAACAACATCCTTGACCTCCACCGCAGCAACTTCTTACTTGACACATCCCCAAAAACAAGGGAATCAAGAGCAAAAATAAATGATTGGGACCTGATCAAGATTAAAAGCTTCTGCACAACAAAGGAAACAATCCATAAAACTAATAGGCAACCGACAGAATGGGAAAAGATAGTTGCAAATGACATATCAGATAAAGGGCTAGTATCCAAAATCTATAAGGAAATCCCCAAACTCCACACCCGAAAAACAAACGAGCCAGTGAAGAAATGGACAGAAGATATGAACAGACACTTCTCCAAAGAGGACATCCAGATGGCCACAGATACATGAAACGATGCTCAGCATCCCTCCTCATCAGGGAAATAGAAATCAAAACCACACTGAGATACCACCTCACACCAGTCAGAGTGGCTAAAATGAGCAAATCAGAGAACTCTAGATGCTGGCGAGGATGTGGAGAAACGGGCACCCTCCTACACTGTTGGTGGGAATGTAAACTGGTACAGCCCCTCTGGAAAACAGTGTGGAGGTTCCTCAGGAAACTAACAATAGAACTCCCCTAGGACCCAGCAATAGCACTGCTAGGAATTTACCCAAGGGATACAGAAATGCTGATGCATAGGAGCACATGTACCCCAATGTTCATAGCAGCACTCTCAACAATATCTAAAACAGAGAAAGAGCCTAAGAGTCCATCAATGGACGAATGGATCAAGAAGATGTGGTTTATCTATACCATGGAATACTACATAGCAATGAGAAAGAATGAAATCTGGCCATGTGTAGCAACATGGATGGACCTTGAGGGTGTTATGCTGAGCGAAATAAGTCAGGCAGAGAAGGACAGATATCATATGTTTGCACGTACAAGAGGATTAGGAGGAACTTAACGGAGGAACAAGGGGGAGAAGAAGGGCGGAAATGGTGGGGGAAAGGGAGAGAGGCAAACCATGAGAGACTCTTGAATGCTGACAAAAACTGAGGACTGATGGATGTGGGGGAGAGGAGGGATGGGCATGGAGGAGGACACTTGTGGGGATGAGCACTGGGTGTTATGTGGAAACTAATTTGACATTAAACTATTTGTAAAAAAAAATAATAAATAAATAAATAAAGTACATGCCTAAGATTTTTCACATGAAAATTATGATAAAATATGAGGAAATTGCAAATGTAATTTTCCAAAATTGACAACCTTATTATTACTTCTCATCAAACAACCCCTGTCCTTGAGGAGTTTCTAAGTAAAGAGAAAGTTATTAATGACCTTATATTCCAGTTGTTCAAGTAGATCATTGCTTGCATTTTGACAAAAGTCAACACTTATGCATGGATAAGCTTTAAACATTTTTCTATACATACATACATATGTTCATAGTATTAAATAGAAATCAAAATAGAACAAATTTTGATGTTGATCATTGTTTATACTTTTTTTTTTACTTCACTGAGATTCAAATATTGCTTCTCTAGTTATCAGTTATATCATCTTGGTCAAGGGAATCACTTTTAAAACAAGGGTATATATAGTTATGGATCATGTCTGCATGTCCATATTCTTTATACTATTTATTTTGGAGTTAAATTGTGCATATATACATAGAGTAAAACAAGTCATATTTTTAAAAAAAATTTTAAATGTTTGTTTTTGAGGGAGAGAGACAGAGTGCAAGTGGGAGAGGAGGAGGGAGAGAAGGGGAGACACAGAATCCAAAGCAGACTCTAGGCTTTGAGCTATCAGCACAGAGCCTGACGTGGGGCTCGAACCCAGAAACCACATGATCATGACCTGAGCTGAATTTGGATGCTTAACTGACTGAGCCACCCAGGCGTCCCAAAGAAGTCATATTTTTAAACTTAGTATACTGTGGGGCACATGTTAGAGGGCAGGGAATTTTAATGTTAGCAAAAATACCAGATAATTAGAAATTAATAGCTCACATATTTCTAGACTTTTGGGTTCAAACATGTTTCCAATTGTTATTCAAAAAAACCAGTTTCACTG
>NW_027528222.1:102625-106763 GCF_008692635.1 Crocuta crocuta
AAAGCATTGTGGTTTTTATCTGTGGATTCTTGCCATCCTCAGGGTTGTGCTGGACCATGGCAAATCAAGACAGCTGAATATATTATTCCTATTTTATTATCCAGTGTGTATCACTGTGCAGATATAGCTTAATAATAGTAACAGCAACATACCTTCTTTATATCCTCTAATACTTCCATGATAAGTATATTCTATTTCACAGAAGCATTCTATTTTATTTATTGAATATACTGGGAGAAAATGAATCTGTTCCTAGAAGCTGGGACTTAGGATCTTTTTCAAAGTTTCTACAATACAAATCCATGTAGACATTTGCATGCAAATTGATTTCCAGATTAGAAGTATGCCAGAGAAACAAGTCCCACCAAATATCACTTTGGCCTTTTCCTGTTTTAACCAGCTCTCTGCAAATGATAAGCTTTTAGTAAAGGGAAATTTGACATTTAAAGAGAAACATTCTTGGAGATACCTAGCATGGAGAGGAAGAGTGTTCCAGGCAGTAATTATTATCTAATTTAGTGAGATAGTTCTGGCTTATTTTATATGACTGCATTTATGAAAACATACACAGGAATTCTGACACACTGTTTCATATGCCAGTCTCTCTAGGGGTCACAGTAACGTCTCTATAGTAACATTACTTTCAATCTTGTTGGCCCTTGGATCTGCATATGCAATTTTTGTAAGAACTACTGGATAAGCTTTAATAAAAGCTTAAGCCTTTAATAAAGGCATAAGTCTTCCTCAATATCATGAGGCAATAGCTTCATTTCTAATCTAGAAAATATACTGGTACAATAAAATCCTTCATACTCCTGCCGTGTATTCCATGTAACAATACAACCTATTCCAGCAGTTACATAAACTTGAATGCCTGGAATCTGTGGAAAAGAATAATGTTTGGTAGACACTTGATCCAGCCCTGATTGTGTGAACTTGGCAAAAATTTAACCTCTAAGTGCCAGGAATAATTTATTAATCTGATTCATGTGAGACTGTTAAGAAGATGAACTTTAGCCAAAAACATCCTACCTCTATTATTATTGATACAACAAAATTCCAGTATTATTTGTATGAGTAGTAGAATAATACAAGGAGAATAAAGGAGTATTATTTAATGAGTGATTATGTTTCATAACTTTAAATTTAAGTCTTCACTAATAACACGTCTTCATATTTTCATGGGGAGAACATACTATATATATTTTATTGATTTAGCCTTGCCATCCTGGGTACAGCAGGCAAGTTGATTGGTGGATACCCCCAAGTGTCATTATTTCTGTAGGCACAGGGCCACAAGGGGTCCCACTCAAATCTCCTGCCCTTATTGGCATCATACATGCATGCCACTAATTCCAAACTACAAAAAAAGGGATGGATGGTCTGGGGAAGCTTGTATTCACACAAACGTAGAAGTCTCAGAATCCTGTGGGCAGGAGGTTGGTGAGAAGCAATGAGTGAATGAATTGGTCTTTCTAAACTGGCAGGCAGCCTCCCTTGAAATGATCCCAGGGTTTGACTTCTTAGGGCAACTTGGGGCACAGAGAGGGACCTGTGAGGGAAACAAGGAACAGCCAGTGTTCATTCATCTCCAAAACAGAGTACCCACTCCCCTGATGTTAAATCTCACAGGAATTCAATGTCACAGGACCTCCAAAATCACAGGAACTCCTTAGCCATGTCATTCAGGGCAGGGAATAAGGACATACAATACTTATGTGTGTTTTGAATATAGTCTGGAAATTGTGTCAAATTATTTCCTGACAAATCTAGGCTTGAAACTTCACAATAATTTTCCACAACTCATTTTCACACACACACCCCAAATGAATCAATTGCTAAATCTCTTCTTATATTTTCTTTAAACTCTGAAGTCCATTTCTTTCCTTTGAGGGACCATAGACTTTGTCTGATTTTGAATTCCAATTTGGTCATCTACTAATTGCATAACCTTGGAAAAATACTTAATCTTTCTAAATCTCAGTTTCTTCATCTGTAAAATGTAGATAACAAGATGTTTGTGCTTCTGTATTTCACACAAAATATAGCCAGGCTTTTANCTGCACAAATTTGTTAAATTAATTAGTGCCTCTCTACCCAAATTAAAAAATGACTCATCTTAATTTCGTACTATGGCCCTAGGATTATTTATTAACCAATGTCATTACAAATTTGTACTACTTGGCCTTAAATGTTGTCCTGCTTGCTATAGTATTCTTCATGTCTTNTCCAGCAGAGTTAGAAGTTACGTAGAATATCTAAGTGTATGCTGCTATTCTTGTATAGGAAACAAGCTATGCATGAAAAGTTAAATAGCAATGCAAAATAGTCTGAAGGATACACAAGACAGTTAGCAGTAATTACTTGAATGAGGAAGGGTGTTTACTGTTTGTGTATACGCTATGTCATATATTGTTATTGTTAATGTTTCTGTACTGTTATTACTTAATGTTTTTACATGATATTTTACATCAANGAAGGAAACCTCATAAGTGCATGAGCGCGAACTGGGGAAGATAAAAGTGGGACGGGACCCAGAGACATGGAGGGAGGGGAGGGAACAAGGCTTGCTTGCAGCTGCGGTGAGTGATAAACCAGTGAGTGGTGGTGAGCTGCCGCGAGTCCAGAGGAAAGGAAAGAAAAGCTGAGGTTGCTCATAGAACCGTCCCTGGAGAAGAGAAAAACCTCAGCTTGGAAAGAGAGTGTTTTTTAGCTCTGGCTGGGGTGCTGACTTTAAACTAGGTGCCCCCATCCCAAAAGGCGCCAGATAAAAACTGCACTGCAGCGCTCCCGGCACTATCCATGGTGGTGCAGCCCAGTGAAGCCTAGTGGAGGCAGCCTCCGCAGCGGGGGGCGTGGCTGCAGCCCAGTGAAGTGGCAGCAGTGCCAGTGGCAGTGGCGCACAGGGCAGCGGCTCTGTAAAGCAGCCACAGCGCGGACTCTGAGGACCTGAAGTTGATAGTTCCCTGAATGCACTCAGGTTGTATACCTGCTTGACACTAAAGGATCTCAGGCTTCTACACTTCCCCCACCCCCCACACAACCCCCTGCAACAGAGAAGCAGCAACTTGCAGGACTGTTCAGAGCAGTATAACAAAGCCCGCGGACTGGGACCTGGAAACGAGGCAGAGCGTGGGGCATAGAACTCAGCCCACCTTGGCTACATCCTCAGCACAGGGAGATCGGACCCGAAGAAGGGATTTGCAACACTTGGTTGAGAAGTGACTGGGGCGACGCCATTCTTCCCCCCACAACCACCAAGGAGGGGCCTCAGGGAGGACAGCAGACACAGTGGAGACAACACCTGCCTACACCAAAACACCCCCATCCCCTCCAGAGAGCTGTTTTGTTGTTGTTGTTGTAGCTGTTTTTACCTTAGCCTGGGTTTGATGTATATTGGTTTTGTCTGTGTGTTTGTGTACCTGTGTTCTCTCTGAGGTTGTCGGTTTTCATTTTTCCAGGGCTGCCTCAAGAAACAAGCCAAACTACACATGGTGGAGAGTCCCAAATACCACTACCAGTAGGGAAACAAAATAACCAAACACTCAACAAGAGAAACCAAGAGATACCATCCAAAGAACACTTCCTGAACATGCAGGCCCTGAACAGTCAAAAGAGCCCTCTCTAATACAGCAGAATTCGCAGGGGCCGAGTATACAACAAGCTTTTAAAACTAACAAGAGATAGAAAGCTAAACAAAATGACGAAACGGAAGAACTCTCTTCAAAAGAAATTCCAGGAAGATATGACAGCTAAAGAACTGCTCAAAACTGTTATAAGCAACATAACTGAACAAGAATTTAGAACAAAAATCATAAAATTAATCACTCAACTTGAAAAAAGCATGCAGGACATCAGAGAAACTATGGCTACAAACACTATGGAGCGTAAAAATAGTTACGATAACATAGAAAATGCAATAAATGAGACACATAATAAACTGAAGGCATCCAATACACAATTTGAAGAGGCAGAAATGAGAATAAGTGATTTAGAAGACACTATTGTAGAAAAAGAAGAAACTGAGGAAAAGAGAGATAAGCTGATCCAGGAACTAAAAGAAGAGTTCGAGACCTCAGCAATACAATCAAACCGAACAATATCCGTATCATAGGAATTCCAGAAGAGGAAGAGAGAG
>NW_027528223.1:0-552 GCF_008692635.1 Crocuta crocuta
TGGATGACCCTCCGGTTCGGGGGTCCTGGGGGTCCTTGGGAATCCCGGGAGAGCTAATGTTGTGTCCGATTTGCAAGTTCCCAGAGACCTCCAAGGGGCCGACACCGATGCAAATACAAAAGGGTCTTTATTATAAGCTCGAGCAGGGGCTCATTTGCTTACCGGTGTCGTGGCAGCAAGATGAAGTGAAGAACAATAGCGAATAGGGTTTTTAAGGAGTAAGGGATGGGGGTGTTACAGTACATGTAGCATCATCACACAAGCACCAATTACAATTACAGCTTTGACNCTTTGACTATTCAGTATCTGTGAGGTGTTCATTACTTTTGGTGGGACCCGATCATGATTTTTGAGAATCTGTTCATTCATTTTGTGTTTTCCACCGTTGTTGAAAAAGTTGGGTCACTTTATCAACCTCGTCGTTTCCGTCAGACAACGAGGAGGACTCACCAGAACTATCAGATTCGGTATCTGATTCCCCATCCCTGGAATGCAAAGCGGTGGCCACGGTAGGGTCATTTTAAGCGGCAGCATCTGATTCTTTTTGTTTCT
>NW_027528224.1:0-835 GCF_008692635.1 Crocuta crocuta
GTAAATGATGATGGAAAAACATGACAGTTTGATGCAAAAGAAACTAGACTGTTTTCTTACACCATACACAAACATAAACTCAAATTGGATTAGAATAAAATAGGAAGTGATTTCCATAGCATCGGCCATAGAAACATATGATTCTTATGGCAAAGGAAATAAAACCCCAAATTAAACTATTGGAAATACACGAAAAAAGTGTTTTTTTAATGCATCGTGAAAGAAACTAAAAACAAAATAAAAAGACAGTCTTCTTAATGGGAGAAAGTATTTGCAAATGATATATCCAGTAAGTGGATAATATCCAAAATATATAAAGAACACATTTACTAGACACAATATTCAAAAAGGTCTGAATAAATACATTGCTTAACTCACTGAACTGATCTTTAACTCAGCTATGAAAACATCTACACAAATTAATAGAACTCCTTTCTAAACTTTGGCAGATGGCCATGCTGAGCTATTGGCGACTAAAGTCTCAGTGGACATTCCCAAGTGAACACATACACAAAAGAACACCAAGTGTTATCGTTAATCTCCGAAGATGTCCTGAAATCANAGATGTCCTGAAATCACGATTGCTATGGAGTCTTTATGGAGTTATCTGAAATGTCAAGAGCAGGGATGAGTGATAAATATAAACATTGGTTTGAAAAATATTCATATAAATCTCTTCAGAAAAATGACTTTGTTCATATGAAGACTAGAGGACCCATGTCAGCTCTTCAAACCTGAAAATTTGTAAGTGGTGAGATAATAAAACGTACATGTCCTAATTGTATTTTTATTTTTATTAATCATTTAAAACTTGAGAAACTTCTGCAAGTGCTTA
>NW_027528225.1:0-478 GCF_008692635.1 Crocuta crocuta
ATGCCCTTCTTCATCTCTTGTTATTGTCTTTAATTTAAAGTCCAAAATGTCTGATTCCAGCTTTCTTTTGATTTCCAGTAGCATGATATATTTTTCTCCATCCCCTTACTTTTAATCTGAAGGTATCTTCCAGTCTAAAATGATATTCTTGTAGACAGCATATAGATGGATTTTATTTTTTTATCCATTCTGCTACCCTATGTCTTTTGATTGGAGCATTCAGCCTAATTATATTCAGTGTTATTTTTGAAATTTGTGGGTTTAGATTCTTTGTGTCTTTTGGGGGGTTCATGTTTGTGGTGGNGGTGTCTCTGGTATTTTTTCCTTGCAATCTTCCTTCAGAGCATCCCCCTCAGGATTTCTTGTAGGGCTGGCTTAGTGGTGACAAATTCTTTCAATTTTTGTTTATTTGGAAAGACTTTTATCTCTATTTTGAATGACAGGCTTGCTGGATAGAGAATTCTTGCCTGCATATTTT
>NW_027528226.1:0-1108 GCF_008692635.1 Crocuta crocuta
CAACAACATGGATGAAACTAGAGAGTATAAGACTAAGTGAAATCAGACAGTCAGAAAAAGATAAATACAGTAGGAGTTTATTCATGTGTGGAATTTAAGAAACAAAACAAACAAAGGGTGGTAAAAAAGGAGAGAGAGCCAACCAAGAAACAGACTCTTTACTATAGAGGATAAACTGATGGTTACCAGAGGGGAGTTGCCTGAGGGGAATGGGTGAATTCCCTGATGGGAATTAAAAGGTTCATTTATCATGATAATCAGTGAGTAATGCATAGCATTGTTGATTCACTCTATTGGACAACTGAAATTAACACAACTTTGCATGGTAACTATACTGAAATTAAAATGAAAAACTTAAAGTAAATATAATTTGCATACAATAAAAAAAATCAGAAAATTTTTATAAATGTAAAGTTTGGATCACTGATATAAAGTCAAAACAAATTTTTTTTCAGAAATAATCATTAAGAAGCATCAAAACAAAAAACTAAACTAAAATGGAACCAAAACAGGGAAGGAAATAAAAATATCCAGTTGTATTTGGATGATATTGCCTGCCTGAAGAGTCCCTTGAATGGGCTTTAACTCATTGCAATTTGAGAAAAGACAGTAGCTAGTATAAGAAAAACTCAAAAATGAATGGAAGGGTCAGGTCCTAGTGTACTCTGTCCAGTTGTGGGAACTGCTAAGGGAAACGCTTTGGTGTTTTGATTCCATACAGATGAAAACTAATTAAGATGTCATTTTCACCTCCTAGCTACACACAAAATGCACAAGTTTGATCACACTGTCAGCAAGACTCCGGGGAAACAGGCATTCTTGGACATTGCTGGTGGGAGTGTAAGTAGAAATCAGTAAAACAACAATTTATTAACTAGAGAATATAATTCTAAATGAAAGAAGCCAGAGAAAGAAAAATACCATATGACTTCTGTGATATGTGCAATTGGAGAACCACAGCAAATGAACAAGGCAAAAGAGACAGACAGAAAAAACAAAAACCGGACTCTGAAATACAAAAAACAAAATGGTGGTTGCCAGAGGGGAGGTGGGTGAGGGATGAGTGAAATAGATAAAGGGGATTGAGAGTATACTTATTTTGAGGACC
>NW_027528227.1:0-20973 GCF_008692635.1 Crocuta crocuta
CAACATGAGCAGGGGAGGGTCAGAGAGGGAAACACAGAATCCAAAACAAGCTCCAGGCTTTGAGCTAGTTGTCAGCACAGAGCCAGAGGCGCGGCTGGAACCCACGAACCGTGAGATCATGACCTGAGCCTAAGTCCGACGCTTAACTGACTGAGCCACCCAGGCGCCCCTTAATTCTGAATACTTTAAAAACCAGTGGGCTTAGCTCTNCTATGATCTGAACGTGTGCATTGTATGATCTCAATTCTTTTATATTTATTGAGGGCTGCTTTATGTCTGGGAAGGATAAATATGTTGTAAAATTTAGAATAAGCTAACAGTGTAAAGGTGATGAATTAATGATTTATAAAGCTAGTATGAAGGATAAAGACAAAAATAGTAAAAGTAACTATAACTATAATTTGATAAGGGATACATGACATAAAAATTGTAAATTTTGTTATCAAAAACTCAAAATTTGGGGGGTAAGTAAAATTGAGAGCTTTAGAATTCATTCAAACTTAAATTGTAATCTACTTAAAACAAATTGTTACAAAAGTTGTTATATGTAAGCCTCATGGTAACCACAAAGCAATAACCAAAGTAGATACACAAAAGATAAAGAGAATCTAAGTATACCACTACAGAAAATCTTCAAATTACAAAGGAAGAGAGCAAGAGAAGAAAAGAACAGAGGAACTACAAAACAACCAAAAACAATGAACAAAATGACAACAAGTACATACCTATCAAAAAGTGTCTTAAATAACATAAATGAACTAAATTGTAAAGTCAAAAGACAGAGTGTTTTGATAGATTTTAAAACGACCCATTTATTTCCTGCCTATATTCACTTCAGATAAAATGACACACCAAGACTGAAAGTGAAGGAATGGAAAAAGATATTCCATGCAAATGGAAACCAAAAGAAAGCAGGGGTAGTTATATTNTGCTAGCACAGAACCCCATATGGGGCTTGAACCCACAAACCCTGAGATCATGACCCGAGCCCAAGTCGGACGCTTAACTGATTGAGCTACCCAGGCACCCCACAGACAAAATAGACTTTAAAACAAAGACTGTAATAAGAGACAAAGAAGGTCATTACATAATGATAAAAGGTACAATCAAACAAGAGTATATAAAATTTGTAAATATTTATGGACCTAATATAGAAGCACCTAAGGGAGAAATACATAGCAATACAATATTAGAGGAATTAAATACTCCACTGTCATCAATAGAAAGATTATCCATACAGAAAATTTATACAGAAACATTGGCATTAAATGACACATTACAATAGATGGATTTACTAGATGTATACAGAACATTTCATCCAACAAGAACAGAATATACATTCTTCTCAAGTGTACATAGAACATTCTCCAGGATAGTTCATATGTTAGTCAACAAAACTAGTCTTAATAAATTTTAAAAGATTGACATCATATAAGCATCTTTTGTGACCACAATGGTATGAAACTAGTGATCAATTACAGGAAGAAAACTGGAAAATCCACAAATATGTTGATATTAAACAACATGCTACTGTACAACAAATGGGCCCAAGAAGAAATCAAAAGAGAAATAAAATGATACCTTGAGACAAATGAAGATGGAAATACAACATACCAAAACTTATGGGACACAGAGTTGCAGGATCCTGAGCTCACCTCATGCCACAGACACACTGAGATAATGGCCACATCAGTGCAACTAATTCAGAAAATGACCTAAAGACTGGCAGAAGAGATCTTCCACAGTTAATTGTAGCAAGGAGGTCACAATAAAAAGGATAAGAGGGGCAGAGACACAATTGGGAACCAAACCCTTAGTGAGACACAATTGGGAAAGAAATCACAAATGTAAAAGACACCACAGGTACAGAGAAGTGAGAGAATCAGACCCTACCAACAGGCACCCCAGGCACAGGGGACCTGAACTGGGAAGATGAGTTCCCATAATATTTGGCTTTGAAAACTGGGGGTGGGGGCTAAGNTCCAAAACAAGCTCCAGGCTTTGAGCTAGTTGTCAGCACAGAGCCAGAGGCGCGGCTGGAACCCACGAACCGTGAGATCATGACCTGAGCCTAAGTCCGACGCTTAACTGACTGAGCCACCCAGGCGCCCCTTAATTCTGAATACTTTAAAAACCAGTGGGCTTAGCTCTAGGAGAACCAGAGAGTGATAGAAAGCTAGGTCCTTGTTAAATAGACAACATAATAACCCAGTTGAAATATAGCATAGAAATATCAGTTTGAACACCTGAGGTATACATGAAGATTTATCTCCTAATCCCAGAACATGTGCTGGAAGTTATCTTCAGGAGACTTATTCAAGAACAAAAGAGCTATTGGGTGCCATTTCTCTCCCATCCTCTCCAGCATAGATAGCTGGACACCTGCAGGAACCAGCGAGAACACTGTCCACCAAACTTACTAACACTGTGCGCCTTAACCCCATTCTCCTGCAGATCTGCCCCATTCAACCCACAAATAGTCCCTCAAAACCAGCTCCTGGTAATTTTTTTTTCTGTAAGCAACCCCAGCAAGGACAAACACTACTCCAAAGTTTACTCCTACCTTGGAGATAGTAGAAGATAACCACACACACCAGTGCACCACAGTCCTAGCATCCAAACCTTATAGAGCTGTCAGTGGAGAGAGGGTATCCTGCTGATCAATATAACTGCAGCCCTGGAAGATGATTGGGGGAAGACATCAGATCTTACTGCCTCTCAGGAGACAATGCAGGGAGAGTGTCCTGCAGGTCAGTGTGACTGCAGCGCTGGCAACTGAGCAGAGGACAGGCACTTGGATTGATTGAAAACACTGCCCAAAAATAAGCCTAGAGCCCCACATTGTCTTTTTAACAGCACAGGGATTAAACCCTGCTTACTATGCCACAATAGTCAAAGTTGGACCATTGCAGCCAACAGTACTGAAGGCAGACAAGGCTCAGCCACAACAGAAGGGCACACACAACCTACATAGGAGGCACTACTGAAGTGCCTGGTTCTGGTGAATAAGGGACGTTGTGCTGCAGGGAACTACAGAAGCTCTTTTTCATAAGGACACTACTTTGAAGCTCAGAAGACATAACTGACTCATCTAATATACAGAAATGAACACAACGAGTTAGAAAAAATGAAGAGACAGAGAAATATTTCAAGGAACAGGCCAAAACGATAGCAAAAAAAAAATGCTAAATGAAATAAAACTAAGCAATATACCTGATAAAGAATACAAAGTAATGTTCATAAGTATACTTACTGGACTTAAGAAAACAGCAGAGGATCTCATTGAGACCTTTAGCAAAGAGATAGAAAATATTTTAAAAAGAACAGCTTAACGATAACCCACAACCCTCGGACCAACTAACCCACAAATAACTCAATAACTGAAATTAGAAATACACTATAGGGCCACAGATGATATGATACTCTACATGGAAAACCCTACGGACTCCACCAAAAGTCTGCTAGAACGGATACATGAATTCAGTAAAGTCACAGGGTACAAAGTCAATGTACAGAAATCGGTTGCATTTCTATACACCGACAATGAAGCAACAGAAAGAGAAATCAAGAAACTGATCCCATTCACAATTGCACAAAAAAAATCATAAAATACCTAGGAATAAACCTAACCAAAGATATAAAACACTGTATGTTGAAAACTATAGAAAACTTATGAAGGAAATTGAAGAAGTCACAAAGAAATGGAAAAACATTCCATGCCCATGGGTCAGAAGAATAAACATTATTAAAATGTCAATACTACCCAAAGCAATTTACACATTCAATGTAATCCCAATAAAAATTGCAGCAGCATTCTTCTCAAAGCTAGAACAAACAATCCTAAAATTCGTATGGAATCACAGAACACCCCGAATAGCCAAAGTAATATTGAAGAAGAGAACCAAAACGGGAGGCATCACAATCCCAGACTTTAGCCTCTACTACAAAGCTGTAGTCATCAAGACAGTATGGTATTGGCACAAAAACAGACACAAAGACCAATGGAATAGAATAGAGAACCCAGAATTGGACCCACAGATGTATGGCCAACTAAACTTTCACAAAGCAAGAAAGAGCATCCAATGGAAAAAAGATAGTTTCATTAGCAAATGGTGCTGGGAGAACTGGACAGCAACATGCAGAAGCATGAAATTAGACCACTTTCTTACACCATACAGAAAATAAACTCAAAATGGATGAAAGGCCTAAATGTGAGACAGGAAACCATCAAAACCTTCGAGCAGAAAGCAGGCAACAACCTCTTTGACCTCAGCCACAGCAATTTCTTACTCGACACATCTCCAAAGGAAAGGGAATTAAAGCAAAAATGAACTATTGGGACCTCATCTTGATAAGAAAAAATCTTCTGCACGGCAAAGGAAACAATCAACAAAACTAAAAGGCAACTGACAGAATGGGAAAAGATACTTGCAAATGAGATATCAGATAAGGGGTTAGTATTCAAAATCTATGAAAGACTACCAAACTCAACACCTGAAAAACATATAATTCAGTGAAGAAATGGGCAGAAGATATGAATAGATGCTTTTCTAAAGAAGACATCCAGATAGCCAACAGACACATGAAATGATACTCAACGTCACTCGTCATCAGGAAAATACAAATCAAAACCATACTGACGTACCACTTCACACCTGTCAGAGTGGCTAAAATGAACAAATCAGGAATATACAGATGCTGACGAGGATGTGGAGAAAACGGCACCCTCTTGCACTGTTAATAGAAATGCAATCTGGTGCAGCCTCTTTGGAAAACAGTGTAGAGGTTCCTCAAAAAATTAAAAATAGAACTNAAAACATTCCATGCCCATGGGTCAGAAGAATAAACATTATTAAAATGTCAATACTACCCAAAGCAATTTACACATTCAATGTAATCCCAATAAAAATTGCAGCAGCATTCTTCTCAAAGCTAGAACAAACAATCCTAAAATTCGTATGGAATCACAGAACACCCCGAATAGCCAAAGTAATATTGAAGAAGAGAACCAAAACGGGAGGCATCACAATCCCAGACTTTAGCCTCTACTACAAAGCTGTAGTCATCAAGACAGTATGGTATTGGCACAAAAACAGACACAAAGACCAATGGAATAGAATAGAGAACCCAGAATTGGACCCACAGATGTATGGCCAACTAAACTTTCACAAAGCAAGAAAGAGCATCCAATGGAAAAAAGATAGTTTCATTAGCAAATGGTGCTGGGAGAACTGGACAGCAACATGCAGAAGCATGAAATTAGACCACTTTCTTACACCATACAGAAAATAAACTCAAAATGGATGAAAGGCCTAAATGTGAGACAGGAAACCATCAAAACCTTCGAGCAGAAAGCAGGCAACAACCTCTTTGACCTCAGCCACAGCAATTTCTTACTCGACACATCTCCAAAGGAAAGGGAATTAAAGCAAAAATGAACTATTGGGACCTCATCTTGATAAGAAAAAATCTTCTGCACGGCAAAGGAAACAATCAACAAAACTAAAAGGCAACTGACAGAATGGGAAAAGATACTTGCAAATGAGATATCAGATAAGGGGTTAGTATTCAAAATCTATGAAAGACTACCAAACTCAACACCTGAAAAACATATAATTCAGTGAAGAAATGGGCAGAAGATATGAATAGATGCTTTTCTAAAGAAGACATCCAGATAGCCAACAGACACATGAAATGATACTCAACGTCACTCGTCATCAGGAAAATACAAATCAAAACCATACTGACGTACCACTTCACACCTGTCAGAGTGGCTAAAATGAACAAATCAGGAATATACAGATGCTGACGAGGATGTGGAGAAAACGGCACCCTCTTGCACTGTTAATAGAAATGCAATCTGGTGCAGCCTCTTTGGAAAACAGTGTAGAGGTTCCTCAAAAAATTAAAAATAGAACTACCCTATGACCCAGGAATAGCACTACTAGGAATTTATCCAAAGGATACAGGAGTGCTGATTGATAGGGGCAATGTTTATAGCAGCACTTTCAACAATAGCCAAATTATGTAAAGAGCCCAAATGCCAATCAACTGATGAATGGATAAAGAAGATGTGGTTTATATATCCAATGGATACTACTTGGCAATGAGGAAGAATGAAATCATGCCATTTGCAGCAACGTGGTTGGAACTGAGGGTACTATGCCAAGTGAAGTAAGTCAAGCAGAGAACGACAGATATTATATGCTTGCAGTCATATGTGGATCTTGAGAAACTTAACAGAAGACCATGGGGAAAGGGAAGGGGAAAAATAGTTACAGGAAGGGAAGGAGGCAAACCATAAGAGACTCTTAAATACAGAGAACAATCTGAGAGTTGATAGGGGCATGGCGGAGAGGGGGAAATGGGTGATAGGAATTGAGGAGGGCACTGGTTGAGATGAGCACTGGGTGCTGTATGTAAGCGATGAACCATGGGAATCTACCCCCAAAACCAGTAGCACACTTTACACACTGTATGTTAGCCAATTTGACAATAAATTATAATTTTAAAATACACTATAGGGAATAAATGATAGATTAGAGGAGACAGAGGAACATGTCAGCAACCTGGAAGACAGGGTAATTGAAAGCAATGAAGCTGAAGAACAAAACAAATTAAAACAAATAATAAAAAATGAAAATAGGTTAAGGGAGCTCAGCAACATCATCAAGCATAATAACATTCACATTATAGGGATCCCAGAAGGAAAAGCAAGAGAGAGGGCAGAAAATTTATTTGAAGCAGTAATAGATGAATACTTCCCTAATCTGGAGAAGGAAACAGAGATCCAGATCCAGGCAGCACAGACAGCCTCCAACAACATCAGCCCAAAGAGATCTACACTGAGACACATAATAATTTATATGGCAAAACCTAGTGATAAAGAAAGAATTTAAAAAGCAACAAGAGCAGACTGTTACATACAAGGGGGAACCACATAAGTCTATCAGCTGACTTTTCAGAAGAAACTTTGCATGCCACAAGTGACTGGCATAATATATTCAAATTACTGAAAGGAAAAAACCTGAAACTGAGAATACTCTACCCAACAGGGCTACCATTTAGAACAGAAGAAGAAATAAAGAATTTCCCAGAACAAAAAAAAAGAAAGAAAGAAAGAAAAAAGTTTAAAAAAGTTCCTCACTATTAAACCAACCTTACAAGAAATGTTAAACAACATATGGTATTTGTCCTTCTCTGTCTGACTTATTTCGCTCAGCATAACTCCCTCAAGGTCCATCCATGTTGCTACACATGGCCAGATTTCATTGTTTCTCATTGCCATGTAGTATTCCATGGTATAGATAAACCACATCTTCTTGATCCATTCGTCCGTTGATGGACACTTAGGCTCTTTCCATGTATGGGCATGTGGGGCGGGGGGAGATGGGCATGGAGAAGGGCACTTGTGGGGATGAGCACTGGGTGTTATATGGAAACCAACTTGACAATAAACTATCTGTAAAAAAAAAAAAGAAAATACTCTGTATGATATTACAATGATGGATACATGTCATTATGTTTTTTTCTAAACTCACAAAATGTTTAATAGTGAACAAGAGTGAACCCTAAGGTTAACTATNTAAACATTAAAAAATTTTTAAAATAATTCTTTGCTCTTCCTGGGGGTGCCTGGGTGGCTCAGTTGTTTGAGCATCTGACTCTTGATTTCGGCGCAGGTCATAATCTCACAGTTGTGAGATTGAGCCCTGTGTGAGGCCCTGNAATCACTTAGAAAAACAGTATGGAGATTAAAGCACCAAAAAAAGTAAAATTAATTATATCTATAAAAATTAGTCAAGGGATTCACAAAATAAAAAGATGTAAATAAAATATGACATCCACAAAACATGTGAAGGGAGGAGTAAAAATTTAGTGCTTTTAATGAATTCAAACTTAAGTGACTATCAACTTAATATAGACTGCTATATGCATACGATGTTTTATACAAACCTAATGGTAACCACAGATCAAAAATCTATAGTAGATACACAAGAAATAAAGACAAAGGAATCCAATCATATCACTAAACAAAGCCATCAAAACACAAGGGGAGTGTAAGAAAAAAAAGGAACAGAGAAGAACAACAAAAACAACCATACAATAAGTACATACCTAGCAATAATCACTTTCAATGTAAATGAAATAAATGCTTTATTTAAAAGACATTGAGTTACTGAATAGATAAGAAAGCAAGACCCACTTGTATGTTGACTACAAGAGACTCACTTCAGATATAAAAACACATGCAAATTGAAAGTGAAGGGATGGGAAAACATTTATCATGCAAATGGAAGCAAAAAGAAAGCTGGGGGTAGGAATACTTATATGTCAGACAAAATAGACATTAAAACAAAGCCTGTAACAAGAGACAAAGAAGGACGCTACATAATGAGAAAGGGAACAAATCTATAGGAGGATATCANATATTTATGCACCCAATAAATACATAGTGTTAACTATTAACAGACATAAAGGAAGAAATTGACAGTGATACAATAATAGTAAGGGACATTAACAACCCACTTATATCAATGGATATATCATCCAGACAAAAAATCAACAAAGAAACGGTGGCTTTGAATGACACATTGGACCAGATGGATCTANAGAAAAAAATGTGGAAAAAACACAACTACATGGAGGCTAAATAATATGCTACTAAACAAAAATAGTCAATGAAGAAATTAAAAAGAAAAACACAAATACATGGAAAGGAATAAAAATGAAAGCAAAATGGTTCAAAATCTTTGTGATGCAGCAAAAGCTGTTCCAAGAAGGAAAATTAGAGCAAAATAGTCCTTTCTCAAACAAAACAATACAAAACAAAACCCTTAAATAAACAATGTAACTTTACATCTAAAGAGCTAGAAAACAAAAAACAAGCAAATTCCTGGGCCAGTAGAATGAAGAAAATAATAAAGATTAGAGATGAAATAAATGAAATAGAGACTTTAAAAAACAATGGAAGAGATGGATGAAACCAGGATCTGGGTTTTTAAAAAACTTTATTTTACATTTATTTATTATTGAGACATAGAGTGAGACAGAGCGTGAGCGGGGAGGGGCAGAGAGAGAAGGAGACACAAAATTCTGAAGCAGGCTCCAGGCTCTGACAAGCATTCAGCACAGAGCCTGACATGGGGCTCGAACCCACGAACTGTGAGATCATGACCTGAACTAAAGTCGGACACACTTAACCAACTAAGCCACCTGGGTGCCCCAGTTTTTTAATAAACAAAAATGACAACCCTTTAGCCAGACTCATCAAGAAAAAAAGATTCAAATGAATACAATCAGAGATGAAGGAGGAGAAATAACAAACAACACCAGAGAAATATAAAAGATTATAAGAGAATATTATGTAGAATTATATGCCAACAAATTGGACAACCTAAACTAAATGCATAAATTCCTAGAAACATACAACCTTATAAAACTGAATCAGGAAGAAATAGAAAATTCGAACAGACTGATTACTAGCAATGAAATTGAATCAGTAATAAAAAAAAAAGTCCAGAACCAGCTGGCTTCACAAGTGAATTCTACCAAATATTTACACAAGAGTAAAAACATATTCTTCTCAAACTGTTCCAAATAACAGAAAAGGATGGAAAGTTTCCAAATTCATTCTATGAGGCCAGAATTACCCTGATACCAAAGCTACATAAACATACTAAAAACAAAAACAAAAACAAAAAAAACACAAAAAACACCTTATAAGCCAATATCTCTGATGAACATAGATACAGAAAATCCCCCACAAAATATTATCAAACCATATGTAAGATTACTATGGAAAATCATTTGCAACAATTAATTGACATTTATTCAAGGAATGCAAGAGTGGTTCAATATTTGCAAGTCAATCAACATAATACATCATATTAATAAGAGAAAGGATTTTTTAAATGATTGTTAGAAAAGATGCAGAAAAGCATTTGACATAGTAAAACATCCATTAATAGTAAAAGCTCTCAACAAAGTAAGCTTAAAGAGAACATACCTCAATATAATAAAGGCCATATATGAAAAACACACACCTAACATCATGCTCAAGGGTGAAAAACTAAGAGCTTTCCTTCTAAGATAAAGAACAAGACAAGGATGCCTACTTCCAACTTTTAGTCAACAAGTACTGGAAATCCTAGCCACAGCAGTCAGATAAGAAAAAGAAATAAAATACATCCAAATTGGTAAGGAAAAAGCAAAACTTTCACTCTTTACAGATGACATGATACTATGCATAGAAAACCCTATGGAGGAGGGCATTTGTGAGGATGAGCACTGGGTGTTATATGGAAACCAGCTTGACAATAAACTATTTGTAAAAAAAAAAAAAAGAGAGAGAGAGAGATCTCATGTATTACAGATATTTCTGAAGAGGTGTCAAGTCAGGAAACTTGAAACAGAAGCAATAATCAAGTATAATAAGAAACACTTGCTTTCAGGGAGGCTGGGTGGCTCAGTAGGTTAAGTGTTCAATTTTGGCTTAGGTCATGATCTNGAAAGAAAGAAAGAAAGAAAGAAAACCCTAAGGACTCCACCAAAATACTACTAGGACCGATAGCTAAATTCAGTAAAGTCACAGGATACAATATAAATAAATAAAAATTTGTTGCAATGTATACACTAACAATGAAAGAACAGCAATAGAAATTAAGAAAACAATCCCATTTAGAATTGCAACAAAAATAATGAAATACCTAGGAATAAACTTAACCAAAGTGGTGAAAGATCTGTACTCTGAAAACTACAAAATATTGAAAGGAAGGAAATTGTTAACACAAACAAATGGAAAGATATTCCATACTCATGGATTGTAAGAACCACTATTGTTAAAATGTACATTCTACCCAAAGCAATCTACAGATTTAACACATCCTAAACAAACCAACAACATTTTACACAGAATCCTAAAATTTGTATGGGACCACAAAAGACCCTAAATAGTCAAAGCAATCTTGAGAAAAAATAGCAAAGCTGGAGGTATCATGCTTTCTGAGCTCAAATTATACTACAAAGCTATAGTAATCAAAACAGTATGGTACTGTTTGACCAATTTATCTATGGCACAGGAGGCAAGAATACATGATGGGGAAAAGGCAATCTCTTCAACAAATAGTGCTGGAAAAAATGGACATTGACATGCAAAAGAATGAAACTGTACCACTTTCTTTCACCATAAATAAAAATAAAGTCAAAATGGATTAAATGTGATACCTGCAACCATAAAATTCTTAGAACAAAACATAGGCAGTAATTCCTCTGACATCAAACATTTTTATAGATATGTCACCTCTGGAAAAGAAAACAAAAGTAAATTAAACTATTGTGACTACACCAAAATAAAAAGATTTTGCACAGCAAAGGACACCATTGACAAGACAAAATTCCGCTTACTGAATGGGACAAGATATTTGCAAATGATATATCTGATAAAGGGCTAATATCCAAAATATACAGAGAATTTATACAACTCAACATAAAAAAACAAATAATACAATTAAAAATGGGTATAGGACCTGGATAGATATTTTTCCAAAGAAGACATACAAATGGCCAAAATACACATGGAAAGATGCTCAGTAACATTAATCACTAGGGACATGCAAAACAAAACCACAATGAGCTATCTATCATCTCACACATGTCAGAATTGCTAGTATCTAAAAGGCAAAAAATAACAAGTGTTTGTGAAGATGTGGAGAAAAATAAACCCTCGTGCAAAGGTGCAAGTTGGTAGGAATGCAAATTGGTGCAGCCACTGTGGAAATATCCATGAGGGTACCTCAAAAAATTAAAAACAGAATTATCACATGATCCAGTAATTCCACTACTGAGTATTTACCCAAAGAATATGAAAACACAATTTTGAAGAGATATATGCACCTCTATGTTTATTGCAGTATTATTTATAATAACCAATATATGGAAGCAACCCAAGTGTCCATCCATAGATGAATGAATAAAGAAGTTATACACACACACACACACACACACACATTTTAACGAATGAAATCTTGCCATTTGCAACAATATGGAATGATATAGAGGATATAATGTGAAATAAAATAAGTCAGACAGAGAAAGACAAATCCATGTGATTTCACTCATGTGTGGAATTTAAGAAACTAAACAAATAAACAAACAAAAAAAGTGACAAATAAGACTCTTAAATACAGAGAACAAACTGTTCTCTGGTTGCCAGAGCAGAGATGAGTGGAGGTATGCATGAAATAGATGAAGGGGATTAAGAGTACATTTTCCCTAATGAGCACGGAGTAATGTATAGAATTGCTGAATCATTATATATTATACCTGAAACTAATATAACACTATGTTAATTATACCTTAATTTTAAAAAGGAAAAATACTTACGGGATGCAGCATAAGTAGTTCTAGGAGAGAGGCTCATAGTGATAAAACCCTGAAGAAAAAAATCTCAAATGAACAACCTAACTTTACACTTTAATGAAATAAAGAAGAACAAACAAAACCCAAAGTTAGTACAAGTAAGGAAATAACTAAGATCAGAGCAGCAATAAATAAAATTGAGACAAAAGGACAATAGATCCATTAAGTTAAGAGGTGATTCTTTTAGAAGACAAACAAAACTGACAAACCTTCAGCTGGACCCAACCTGAAAACAAGGAGAAGTCTCAAATAAATAAAATCAGAAATGAACAAGGAGATGTTACAACTGATACCACAGAAATACAAAGGAGGAACTTAACGAGGACCATGGGGGAGAAGAAGGGGGGAAATGGTGGGGGAAAGGGAGAGAGGCAAACCATGAGAGACTCTTGAATGCTGAGAAACAAACTGAGGACTGATGGATGTGGGAGGGAGGGGGGAGATGGGCATGGAGGAGGGCACTTGTGGGGATAAGCACTGGGTGTTATATGGAAACCAACTTGACAATAAACTATTTGTAAGAAAAATAAATAAATAAAAATAAAAAGCGAAAAAAAATTTAAAAAAATAAGGGACTACTATGAACAATTATACACTAACAAATTGGAAACCTAGAAGAAATGGATAAATTACTAGAAACATAAAACCACAAAGACGGAANAAAACAGAATTAATACCAATACTTCTCAAAATCTTTAAAAAATATATAAGAGGAAGGAACACTTCCAAACTCCTCCTATAGAGACAGCATTACCCTGATACCAAGACCAGATAAGGATGTCACAAGAAAAAAAATTACAGGTCAATATCTCTGAGGAACATAGATGCAAAAATCCTCAACAAAATATTAACAACCCAAATTCAACAGTACATTAAGGATCATACACTGTAATCAAGTACAATTTATTGCAGGGGTGCAAGTCTGGCTTAACATGCAGAAACCAATCAATGTGATCATTTCAATAGATCAGAAAATCATTTGATAAAATTCAACATCCATTTATTATAAAAATATCTCAACAAAGTGGGCATACAGGAAACATAATTCAACATAATAAAGGCCACATATGACAACCCCACAGCTAACATCATACTCAATAGTGTAAAGATTTCAGCTTTTTGTCTTAGATAAGAAGCAAGACAGGATGCTCACTCTCCCTGCTTTTATTCAGCATAGTTTTAAAAGTCCTAGGCAAGAAAAAGAAATAAAATTCACCCAGTTAAAAAATAAATAAGTCACAGAGTTGAAAAGTAAGCAGAAGTAATAGTCAAATAATATTGTAGTAACATTGTATGGTGACTACACTAATCGTGGTGAGCACTAAGTAATGTATAGAATTGTTGGAGCAATATTTTGTACACCTGAAACTAATATAACATTGTATGTCAATTATACTCTAATAATAAATTTGTAAGCATCCAAATCATAGAGATAGAAAGAAGTAAAACTGTCACTATTTTTGGATGCCATATTGTATATAAAAAACCTTAAAGAGGGTTGCCTGAGTGCCTCAGTCTGTTAAGTGTCTGAACTTGATTTCATGAATCATGAGATCAAGCCCCATGTTGGGCTCTGTGCTGATAGGGTGGAGCCTGCTTGGGATTCTGTCTCTCTCTCTCTCTCTCTCTCTCTCTCAAAACAAATACATAAACTTTTACAAAAGAAAAGAAAACCCTAAAGAGTTTACAAAAAATTCCTGTTAGAACTAATAAATTCAGCAAAATTGCAGGAGTAAAAATTAATATACAAAAATCTGTCACATTTCTATATACTAATAAACTATCAGAGAAATTAAGAAAACCATCTGATTTACAATTGCAATAAAAATTGTAATACACCTACAAATAAACTTAACCAAGGTGATGATGAAAGACCTGTACTCTGAAAACTACAAGATATTGATGAAAGAAATTTAATAAGACACAAATAAATGGAAAAATATTCTGTGTGCATGGATTGGAAGAATTAATATTGTTAAAATGTCTATACTGCCTAATGCAATCTACAGGTTCAATGCAATCCCTATCAAAATTCCAATGGGATTTTTCATAGAAATAGAACAATATCAAAATTTGTATAGAACTACACTAGTCCCTAAACAACCAATGCAACCTTGAGAAAGAAGAACAAAGCAGGAGTCATCATGCTCCATAATTTAAAACTACATTACAAAACCATAGTAATCAAAACAGTATGATATTGGCATAAATACGGACACATAGATCAATGGAACAAAATAGACAGCCCAGAGATAAACTCATGCACATATGGTCAATTAATTCATGGCAAAGGAGCCAAGGGTATACAATAAGGAAAGGACAGTCTCTTCAATAAATGGTGCTGGGAAAAGTGGACACCTACCTGCAAAACACCACTCACAAAAATGAACTCGTATGGATTCAAGACTTGAATTTAGACTTCAAACCATAAAACTTCTAGAAGAAAACTGTTATAAGTTCCTTGAGATAAGACTTGTCATGATTTTTCGATTTGACATCAAAAGTAAAGGTAACAATACAAAAAAAAAAACAGGTGAGACTACTAAAAAGCTTCATCAACAAAAGGAAAAGGCAACCAACTTAATGATAAAAAATATTTTCTATCATATATCTGATAAGGAGTAAATATACAAAATATATAAAGAATTCATACAACTCCATAGCACAAAGCAAACAACAATCCAATTAAAAAATGGACAAAAGATCTGCATAGATATTTTCCTAAAGACAAACAGATATATGAAAAGGTATTCAACATTGCTAATCATCAGGCAAATGCAAATCAAAATGACAATGAGATACCACCTCATGCCTTTCAGAGTAGCTATTATCAAAAAGACAAGAAATAAATGTTGACAATGATATGTAGAAAAGAGAACCCTTGTGCACCATTGGTAGAAATGTGAATTGGTGCAGCTACGAAGGAAAACAGAATGGAGTTTTCTTAAAAAAACGGAGGAACAAGGGGGAGAAGAAGGGCGGAAATGGTGGGGGAAAGAGAGAGAGGCAAACCATGAGAGACTCTTGAATGCTGACAAAAACTGAGGACTGATGGATGTGGGGGGAGGGGGGGATGGGCATGGAGGAGGACACTTGTGGGGATGAGCACTGAGTGTTATGTGGAAACTAATTTGACAATAAACTATTAAAAAAAATAAAATAAAATAAAAATAAATAAAAAATAGAACTACTATATGACCTAGCAACTCCACTTCTGAAGAAAATGAAAACACTAACTCAAAAAGATATAGGCATCCTCATGTTCACAGCAGCATTATTTACAATAGTCAAGATATGGTAACAACCTAAGTGTATAGTGATGGATGAATGGATAAAGAAAATATGGTAGATGTGTATGCAATGGAATATTATTCAGCCCTAAAAATGAAGGAAATCTTGGCATTTGCAACAACATGGATGGACCTTAAGGGCATTATGATACATAAAATGGATTAGACAGAGAATGAGAAACACTATATGATCTCACTTACATGTAGAATCTAAAAGAATGAGCTCACAGATATGGGAGTGAGGGTTAGGAGATGGGCAAAATAGGTGAAGGTGGTCAAAAGGTACAAACTTCCAATTCTAAAATAAATGAGGCATCAGGATATAATGGACAGAATGGTGACTATAGTTAATAATACTGTTTTGCCTATATGTAAGTTGCTAAGTGTGTAGACCTTAAAAGTTCTCATCACAAGAGAAAAAAAATGTAATTAAACGTGGTGACAGATGTTAACTTACTGTGGTGATCATTTTGCAATATATACAAATATCAACTCATTATGTTGTACCCCTAGAACTGATATAATGTTTTATGTCAATTATATCTCAATTTAAAAAAAGAACTCCGGTTGTCCTTTGGCTCTCTTTTAATTGCTCTTGCATAATCAGGACAGATTCATGTCCTCTAGGAACTGTGTCATTGTCCAGGAAGTGGTACTCAAAAATATTAGAAATTTAGGAATTATGACCATTTATGGGGAAATCAGCAGAATCTCAGCTCTGCCAATTCCTGGATGTTTGACCATGAGCAAGATGCTTCACCTCTCTGATCTTTGGTATCCTCATTTCTAAAATGAACCTAATAATGTGTTCCCTACTATACACAGTTGTTGTAAGGATTGAAATATAATAGCGTATTATCAGGATTAGCACTCTTAAACTGGAAGCTCCCTATTCTGTAGACCACTAAGATTGTGTCATAGGACTTATGTCATCTTAATGCCTGTAATGGGTATCTTTTGAAAGCTACCTTTGAAAAGAACAGAGCTCAGAGGCCATCTTCAGGGATGGTAAAACTCAGGTGGAAAGTAAGTGTCCAAGTTGAGTCAGGGGAATGTGTATGGCACCAAATCTCAGAAAGGGAGATTTTAATACTGGGGACTCAAACCTTGGAATTTGAACTTAAGACTGATCAATTGTATCCTTTTCTCTTCCCCTTCCTTTTTTTCTCTGTTCTTCTCTTGTCGTTTCAGGTGCACGATGACTGCCGTAGACGGTTTTCCAAGGAATGCTGGTTTGGAAGTCATCGAACATCAGTCATTCCTCCCACTGCCCTCAGCGACCCTAAAGGGGATGGTGAGTACCTAAACTTTAACCTCAGAATCTGTTTCATTGGGAAAGAAGGGAAGGTGCTAAGACTGGGGAAATTTTTTAATTAAATTGTTATTATCAACCAGTCAAACGTTTGTGGGGGTAAGAATGTGTGTATATGTAAAGAGAGCTCATGTTTCTTTTTAGACCTTTGGGATAATGAATGTTGATGTTTATGGTGTATATGTATGTGGGCATATTCTCTGTAGGCTCTGTCCCAATTGTTTATAAATTATCAGAATTGATTTCAGCTTTTTCATGATTTTCAGACACTAAATAATCCATAAAATAAGTTTGCTTGCATCCAGGTGGTCAAGGAAGAACTACATAAAGGACCAGGTTATGTTACTAGAATGGACACTAATAACAAGGTTGTCTCCAAATCTGAAACTAGCATGATTATTGCCCCAGCATGCTCTGCTCCTGCTATGTCAATTCCTAAACACTAGTGATTTATTGATAACTCTATTCATACAGTGTTGGAAGGCTACAAAGAGATCCAAGATAAGAGCATATCTAGAGTTTATGGTTATAGTCGACCCAGGATATTGATATGACAATTGACATGACATATGGATATAATATAACAAAAGGTAGCATATGCTAGGCACCAAAGGAGTGACACTTGGAGACACTTGGAGATCAGAAAATGTTAGCACTGTCAACTAATTATAGGAGGGGGGTTGCACGGAAAGGAGGCAGCAATGAAATCAAAGCAGCAAGAGTAAACTTTCTATAGAATCTTCTATCAGAGGGTCTAGAGATGTTAGAACAGATAAAACAGGAGCAGAGGAGAGGGATGTTTTGTTTAGTTTTGTGTTTGTTTTTTAAAGTATGATGAGACATAGAAACAACATCATGTAAGGGATAAAAGAAAGCCCAGGCAACCATGAGTTTTAGTCACTTACTAGCTAGGTGACCTTGGGTAATTCACTTACGTTCTCTGAGCTTCACTTTCCACATCTGCAAATGGAAATGATACCGTATATTGTGAGGACAGGTGATAATATGTAAAGGGACTGAATATCAAGAAACATAGCACCAAAGGACAACAAATTTAAATCACTAGTCTTCTAGCCTAATAAAAAAATGTAGACTCCCACAAGGATACTTCACTTTTTAGCAATTGCTAACAATGCTTTTTGTTTATACCTCTACTTCCCCACTTTTTCTTTGCTTCCAAGAGACTCTCCTTTCTGCCATTGAGTTCCTCATTTGCTTTTACCATTATTCATTATTAAATAATGGGAGCTGTGAAGATCAAAATCACATATCACAGCTAAAAAGAGCTGACCTATTTTACTAACACCAAGGAATTTAGAAATCTAATACATTTACCAACTGACACACTACTGTTTCACTAAGCCAGCAAAGAGATACACTGCCCATTAATTTCAGTTTGTGTATGGTTAGCTTCACTCTATTTATGGTCAATTACACTTACTGGAGGGGAAAATTCAAACCCTTCCTGGAATATTTCATTTATATTTCACTAATATGTAATATTTTACTAATATGGTAATTTATACAACTCTGACATGTGGTGGTCCACTGGTCTGGGAGTTGTCAGTGAACCAGCATTTCACTGACTTAAGAATTATCCCCATATTGATGTTTTCTGCCCATTTTGTTGCCAAGGAAGAGCCACCATTTGTTGACAGCAAATAAAAGAAAGAAATGTACATAGGTTCCTTAGTCAGAGAACAAAAGTGGGCAAGGATTCTGTATCTGGTAAAGCAGAGTTTTAGAACTGGACATAACACATGTGCACATGTGTACATATATATATACACACACTCAGAACCACTCTAGTCTCTTCCAGTTCATTTTCTAACCCTAAAACAGATACATCCGTATATACATTGGTACAGGGAATGAGCCATTCACACAGGTTTCTGCAGGTTTCTTTCATGTTTCCTTAGTGACATGCACAAACACAAAGCTAACTTCACTCGGGGATGCATGCATATATTATTCTCAAATCTACTCAAATATTTACCCAAATAAAGTCACTTACCAGATAGTTAACTAGAGAGGTGATGAGCTGGATGACTTGGTAAATTAAAGATGCTTGACTGGACAGGGAAAGGAAGTGAGTAGGGAGAAAACAGGATTGATAGAAGAGAAAAAGTAAAAAAACTAGTCAGCCAAGCAAACTCAAGCTGCTATGAAAGTCAATCTAGTCTTAAACCTGAGACTTTGCTCACCCCAACAGGGGGACCTGGAGAAGATGTCTAAGTAGACTGAAGATGTCTCAGCATCCCTCCAATCACCATAAATAGGTATTAAGGGGCTGCAACCTCTTCTTTGTAGTTAGCCAACAGGTCTGTCCTTCCTGTCCTTAGGGAGTTGAGGTTTCATAGTTTGTTTTTTCTTATCCTATCACTTCTTATTCCTGTTATAAATAATCAACTAATGGTGTTGCTTTCTTCTTTTGCTTTCCACCAATGACATAGTATTATTGCTTAGAAGCACCTGAGCTAAGCCATTCTTTTTGTGTAGTATCTCATCTAATACCCCATGAGCTAGATTTTAGCCTTTCCTTCTACTCATCTGCAATCTTGATCCAACTGAATCTCACTCTTGGGACACTTTCTTTCAATAACATTTATACTCATGTGTATTGTGAGGGTTAGATGAACTAACATTTGTTATTGTTTTAAAATATAGGAAGTGGATCAGTAAGCTGTCTTCATGCTAATTTAACATCCTTCTGTGATATGAACTGAAAAAAATTGAGAGGGACTATAGGCTCTCAGGTGTGGGGAACTGTGGTTGTATTAAGGCAGCTCAAAGAAGCATGACTTTTTTTTTCTTTTTTGAAAGGCTCTTTCAGGCTGTTGAGTCATCTGGAGCTTAAAGTCAACTAACTCCTCTAAGCCCTTTCACACTATCCTGCCAAACCAAGTTCCTATTGTCCAATTCTTGTACAATTTATGTCCTCGGGCCTAAAATCCAAGCTTCACATTTATCCCTTTTTCATCTTGTTGACATTGACCAATCTGCCCATTAGGTCATTTTTCAATCTTGATTCTGTCATCCAATAGCTTTCCCTCCAGTTTTTAGTACTTCAAAGTTGAGAAGCCAGCCTTCTATGTTGTCATTTGAATTGTTGATTAAAATTGCTGAACCGTACAGAACACTCTGTTACAATTAACATCAGCCTATTCAAAAGCAGTCTTGTCGGCACAATTACTTACCTGGTTATGAATCTGCCTAATATAGCTACATCCCAGCCCACGATGTCACACAATTTCATCACCTTGTTCACAAGATTCTCGTGACAAACTTGGCCTTGCTAAAATTCATATGTTCTCTGACTCTAGGAGAAATGCTAAATGGGGCTGCCCTTGTCTTCTCCTAGGAATAGCTTTCTGCCAGCACTGCTTTCCTTTCCCATCTGTAACCAAATTAGGTTTGATACTGAAGTTTGAGTTGCCTTAATTATAGAATTTTCTCCTTATCTCACAGTTTTCCATCCCAATCCTGGATTATTTTTATTAATCATTGCAACATGATGCTATTGTACATATGGAGAAATGAACACTCAGAGAAGTTAATATGTTTGCTCTAGTTTAGTGAATAAATCTAGAGGGCAACCAGCTGTGGCACACAGCTGCATTATGTTGTAGAAGTACACTGCAGAAGGCAGCCCATGATCCAAACTGTCAAATGGATCAACAAATGATTTCAGCTACACCCTCATGGCTATTTTACTTATTGATAGCATTAACATAATTCTTTCTTCCTATTTCTTAACCTCATCCTTAAAAAGTTGATATATTCACATGGTTCAAGTTTTTCTAAAAAATAGAAACACACATATGCACATATTTAGTTAAAAAATATCTTACTATCCTTTCTCTCAGTCTTCTCAATCTGCTATAGCCCCATCCCATGCTCACTCACAAAAAGTTGACTACTGCTATTTGGTTTATTCAATAGCTTATAATA
>NW_027528227.1:21059-29041 GCF_008692635.1 Crocuta crocuta
ATAGCTCACAGTTTCTCTTCCTGTATATACTAGTAAATATAAACATATATTCTTATCTTCCCCCTTTTAACACTGTACACATTGCTCTAAACCTTGCTTTTATTTTCTCATTCACAGCATATTTTGGAGATTTTTTTTGTATCAACAAAAGATTGCCTCCTCATTCTTTTTGACAGCGATAAGATATCCCATTGTATGGATATACCATAATTTACTTAACTAGTTCTCTATTGGTGGATAATTTGGTGGTTTTCACTCTTTTGCTATTACAACAATGTTGCAATGAACAATCTCATGCAGCTCATTTTACAAATACATCTATAGGAAGAATTCCCAAAAGTGTAATTACTGGGTCATAATGTATAAGCCTTTGCAATTTTCATAGATGCTGTCAAATTGCCCTCCAGAGCACTTGTTGTCCCTTTTCACTTCCACCCTCAGTGAGAGTGCGTATTTTTCCATGTCTTCCTCAATCAGCTGTATCATCTATTTTTTTTTTTTTGCCAATTTTCTGGATAAGAAAAAAAATGGTACCATGGCTAGCTTTAACTAGTCTCTTTCTTACTATAGCAAGTTTATTCATCTTTCACCTTTAAGAAACACTATATATTTCCTTTTCTCCTCAATGTAACACCTAGTTTATTTTCATCTCAATACTGGGAAACAAGTTAGTTTTTTGAATGGCCCACTTTGCAGATAAGGAAACTGAGGCCCAAATAGTTCACAGTAGTTGGTATCAGTGCCACTGCTGCCTCACCTTTAGAAAGGGAACTAACCCATTGGACCTTTGACACTGTTAAAAATAATTGTGCATAGACAGGACTATTCCAGAACCTCTGGCAGAGGGATTCCTTGCTTCTAAGCGTAGCTCACAGTTTCACTAGATGTTGGTAGGAACCCGTTTCCATAAATCCTTTCATTGAAGTGCGTACTGAAAGTCACATGCTCACCTAGAGGGCATTGGCAGGAGGTTGCTGAATGAAAGGAACTGCAGAGCAGAATCAGTTTCTCAAAAGAGAGGTAAGGCAGAGAAGGACAAATATCATATGTTTGCACGTATAGGAGGATTAGGAGGAACTTGACGGAGGAACAAGGGGGAGAAGAAGGACGGAAATGGTGGGGGAAAGGGAGAGAAGCAAACCATGAGAGACTTTTGAATGCTGACAAAAACTGAGGACTGATGGATGTGGGGGGAGGGGGGGATGGGCATGGAGGACACTTGTGGGGATGAGCACTGAGTGTTATGTGGAAACTAATTTGACAATAAACTATTAAAAAAAAAAAAAAAAAGAGAGGTAAGCCTGAGGCCAGACCATGAGTTGGGACTTGATCGTTATTTGGTAGAGGAGCAAGCACATAAAAAGATACAACATTTTAAAAAATTATTTTCTTCATATATTTTATGACCTGACCCCCATGTTTCATACCATACTAGTCACACCCTTATTTTTGAACTGCTTCCTCTAACATCTTGTTATCATTTTATATGGTCCCTATCATCTCTCTGACTTCATTTCTGCCACTCTCCCCCTCCCTCACTCCAGAACATTCATGCCTTTCTATTCACTGGTCTTCAAACACCCCAGACAGTCTCCCTTCTCTGGGTCCTAGCACTTACTCTTTCTTCTGCCACAGAAACTCTCTCCCCCCAATATCTGCATTGCTCACTTCTTCATTTCATTTAAGTCTCATTTCAAATGTCGCCTCCCTAGAGAAGCTGTCTCTGACCACCCTGTCTAAAACAATATCCCCTTCAGTCTCCATCCCCTTACCCTGACTTTTTTTTCTTCATATTGTGTTATTTTATTTATAAATTATTGCTTATTTATCTTTGAGAGAGAGAGTGTGTGTCTGGGAAGGGCAGAGAGAGAGGGAGACACACAATCTGAAGCAGGGTCCCGGCTGAACTGTCAGCACAGTTTGATGCCGGGCTCAAACTCATGGGAAATCATGACCTGAGTTGAAGTTAGACACTCAACCAACTGAGCCACCCAGGTGCCCCAATATTATTTTCTGTATTTCTTTGTTATGGTGTGTCTCCCACCAATAGAATATAAGTTCCACAAGAGCAGAGACTATTTCTATCTTGTCCACCACTGCACTCTCAGAACACAAGGACAATTACAGAGAATGCCCTCAATACATATTTGTTGAATGAATGAATGACTGTCTTAACTACCATTGTGTTAACATATTATCATTTGTAAAATAAATGTTGAAAAGGGTACTACTTTTGGATAATGTATTCAGGGAGAGCAACTACTTCTAAGCTATGCTACTGAATGGATATAGCAGATTTCCCTTATATCTGTGAGTCCTAGCAAGCCCTAAAATTTGGTACATGACTGGCTAGCTGGCTTAGGATCCCTTCGAGCTCTACTGGCCATCAAGTAGGAATTGCCTCATAGAGGAAGCCTGCTTCAGATTTTTTCCAGGCAAAACAGCCGTGAAATCTGTTCAAGTCAGCAGAATTCCTCCAGGCTCCCTTTCACCCAGGTTACAACAAATGGGATATCTTAACCCAATTCCCTCATGCCCCACACCATTCAGGAGTGAGACACATACCTTTTGCCCTTTGTATTTATTTTTGCTGGGGTAACCCTAGAAAGTCATAAGCTCAGAGACTTGGGGGCTCACAATTTGTCTACCATCTCCTTGGGGGCCATTGCTCACTGCCTGTCTCCCTGCCAGCAGGGTCTAAGACTCAGCACGAGCTAGTAGGCTTTAGCAATTTAGACTGCTATAACTCCACTTTTCTGTAGGGAACTTGAGAGTTAGGGATTAATATAAGTGTCTCTCTTATTCAGACAATTTCCCTATAGTCTTGTTTCCCCTGAAAATTGGTGGGATAACTTGGATTGCTCTGCCAGAGCCTTAAAGGAGTGATCAAAGCTCCCTGCTTCATCCCACGTTGATATGTTCTGTCATTAGCTCCTAGCTAAAAGACAGCCTTTCCTCCCCCTCTCTCCTTACCTGATACCTTCTCACTATGAGAACTGAGCTATCCCAAGCTGAGAGAGAACTAGTTGATATGCTGATCCTCCCCCTGGGCTCCCAACTCTCTCCTTCTTCAGATTCCCCACAGTGTTTTATTAATACTTAATTATGGCACCAATTTCCTTAATCTTTGTGTTTGAACATACTATTGTGTATGAGTCTGTTCCCCCAGCTTGAGGGCAGAGGCTATACCCCTAGCAGTATAGCACGATGATTGGCATGTAGTAGTTGCTCAACAAATGTTTGCCTGGCAACAGCTGGGCAGACATTAAATAAAAGCCCCTTTGGGTTGTGTTCCGAATTCCCCTCTGCTTCTCTGTCTCAGAGGACTGGGGCATGAGGAAAATCTGGGAGGCATTGGATATGTTTTTGGCCTTGCTTGTGGTAATTGTATCATCGGTGTTTACATATATCTAAACTCATAAAGTTGTACACATTACATATGAGCAGTTCTTTGTATATCAATTATACTTCAATAAAGCTGTTTTTAAAGTCTTTGCAAAATGTGATGTTAAATCATGTCTTGTTTCCATCTCAACGGCCCTTTTCTTTTTCCTCCTTTTTCTTTTTGTTGTGTGCATATATCAGGCCAATTAGTAGTATCTTCAGACTTCTGGAACCTTGATTGGTCATCAGCCTGTTCATGTCCCCTTCTCATCTTCATCAACTCCAAAAGTGGTGATCACCAAGGGATCGTCTTCCTCCGAAAATTCAAGCAGTACCTTAACCCGTCTCAAGTTTTTGACCTGTCAAAAGGTGGACCTGAAGCCGGGTAAGCATGGGGTAAGGGATATAGTTAGCTATATAGATGGGACTCTTCACTCTATACATTCTATACTAGGATAGGTTTCCTGAAATCTGTTCTAGTACCTGGGCAGGAAGGATATATTTTCTCAAGTCAGGACACAAACACATAACTTCAGAGAATTTCAGGTTGGGTAGTTGGAGAACTTTTAGCCCTCTCCCAGAAATCCCTTCAAGACCGTGTCCTGCTCTCAGATTTGTTCCACCTTTCCTGGTTGGAAGAAGTCTAACTATATCTCCTGACCTCAGAGGAGAAAACAAATGGATATTTGCTGCTCACATTTCCCGTCCCTCGTTCCTTCCTGAAGCCAAATAGATGTCTTTTTTACTATAGGCCTGTTTTATTTAGGGACCATCTGGCTACTCAGCTCTGGTTTCTGTGAGGCCACTGGCCACTGTGCAAGGTATTCTTCTTGGACTCAACAAGGAGTTTATCTATGTTACTAGTAGCTTCCAGAGTATGGTTAGGCATTAAAGGTGGTAGGCTGAAGCAAGGACTCATCTCCAGGATTGCCTACAGGAGCATTGCCTGTGATGTTAGGAATACACAGAGACAGGAGCTAAGTGAAAGAAGGCAGGTAGCCTATTAGCAGGATGCAGAAGCAGCAGTCTTTAGCTCTTGGTACAGTATAGAAAACAATTGTAAACCCTAACAGTTCATGAAATGATTCTTTTTCTCCATCTTTCTTTCAGGCTGTCCATGTTCAAGAATTTTGCTCGTTTCCGCATTGTGGTTTGTGGTGGAGATGGCAGTGTGAGCTGGGTCTTATCTCTGATTGATGCCTTTGGATTACATGAAAGGGTGAGTTCCTAGCTGACTCAGTTTAACCATTGCTAGAGAGATTGGGGGTATGGAGCTGCTCATCCCAAAAAGTCCCTGTTTTTCACTTTCCTTATGTATATAACACATTTTCTACTGGTTCCATAGCCAACCTGACTGGCAGATTCCCAATCTAAGCTTCCTCACCTAAACTATTTTCTGATTCTCTATCTGTTAGAAGAAGAAATGAGAGAGTTAGTAGAAAGAATGAGCAGTGCTTTATTACCCAGGCCCCAAAGTGAAGAATTGAAGGGGAGGAGAGGCAGCAAATAAGAAGTGGCTTCAGGCAGCATTCAGCCCCCAATTTCCTTCTCCTCCTGAGGCCACCGATTTTCTTACCAAGTCTCATGTGTAGCAGAAACTTTCCTCTAACTTTTCCTCTCTCCCTAGATAGCTCCCTGCTCTTCTGACTCTTGTAGCATTGTCACCCAGTGCACCTTATCTCCTTGGCCAACACTTGAAAGAAATTTATGGCTATATTTCTCTTTCATAAGCATGGCTGTAAATATCGGCATATTCCAGCAATGTTTACTTTCACTGAGTAGACTCTGTATTGCCAAGAGTGGGGCCCAACTCCTTAGGAAAAAGTTCACTCAGCATCAGACATCTTCCTATTACACTTCCTAAAGTCAGAAGTCTCTTATTGCCACTGGCTTTGAGACCTCTTCCCAAGGAGCACCATCCGGGTTTGTTTATGGGTGGATCTTGGTAGCATTGTTCGAAAATGGTGCCTGGTTTTGTTCTTGCAGTGTCAGTTGGCAGTCATCCCACTTGGAACCGGCAATGATCTGGCCCGTGTCCTAGGCTGGGGTGCATTCTGGAACAAAAACAAGTCGCCTGTCAACATCCTCAACAGAGTGGAGCAGGCTAGTGTGAGAATTCTAGACAGGTGAGTGGCTGAAAGATCAGGTCATTGTGCCTATTCCAGTCCCACATCAGCTACTGTGTTACATCATCTCAACCATGAATGTTGTAACCTCCCTCACAGCACCTCATTTCCTTTCTAGCTTCGATGCAGGGCAGTTTTTTTTCGGTGGGTGGAGGTGGCTGCACTTGTCTATTAGGAAGTCAGGGTCTACTATGTATCCTTTAGACATCACCAGGAGCGCTTGGGGGGCTCAGTTGGTTGAGAGTTCAACTTCGGCCTAGGTCATGATCTCACCATTCCTGAGTTCGAGCCCCATATCGGGCTCTGTGCTGACAGCTGAGAGCCCGGAGTCTGTTTTGGATTCTGTGTCTCCCTCTCTCTAGGCCCCTTCCCCACTCACACTCTGTCTGTGTCTCTCAAAAATAAACATTAAATAAATCAGACATCACTGAAGCCCCTCTTCAAACTTAAAAGATCCTAAATCAGGAGCCCCGTGGATAAATTTTAAGGGCTCTGTCAACTTCCTTCAAACAAGTGGCCTAGATTGTCTCTGCTCTAGAGAGGAACGAGTATTGCAATCCTAACTCCTGAAAAGAAACTTTCAATGTTGTGTCATAGTATTTGAGTTATGGCTGCCTATAAGGATATTCTGAGGAGCTTTTTCAAGATACTAAGCTAAGCCTACCACAAAGACTCTTATTCAGTAGGTCTTGGGTAGGGCCCTGGTAGGTGTATTTTACAAAAGCACCTGAGGTAATCTTGATAGTCACCTCTCTGGTTGAGAAGCACTGTTCTCTGGGAACCATATGATGGAATTCTTTCCATCACATTGGCCTCAAGAAGTCTTGAGACAGAGGCTCCACTTGTGGTATATCTTGAGATCAGGTGACCTGGGATAATGTGGGCATCCCTACAAGTCATCTTCCCCCACTACATAAACATTTTGACCTTTTTATTGATATGTGAAGCATTAATGCCAGCTTTTGATGAAACAGAACCTAAATATATGTCTTTCTTTGACCTTCATTTCAGATGGAGTGTATTGATCCGTGAGACTCCTAGACAAACCCCATTGCTAAGAGGACAGGTTGAAATGGATATACCCCGATTTGAGGTAACTACTGCCCAGCTATAATTCGGGCCAACACTTTTATTACACAGTGAAACAATAGGCAAAATCCAGAGAAAGCTTTTGAGAAGAGAAGTCCATTGTCCATGGGCTCAGTGTGGATGAGATCGTTGAGGATTGGAGACATATCAATTAGCAGCTTTTACTAAGAACTGTGTTAGGTACTAGGAATGTAATTCATTCAGCCATTTACTTATTCATTGACTCAAAATATCTGTGGGAAAAATTTTATGGATTACCTACTATGTGTGAGATACTGTTCTAGGAGCTGTTCTTATGTGCTAGTGGGTAAAAGAGAATGACACATTTCATGCTGTCATGGAGTTCAGAGCCCAGTTGAAGTGATAGAAGCAATACTTTTAATAAAGTAGTATGAGTGTTAGTATATAAGGAAGTAGAGAGGGGTGGGGACACCCAATAGCTGTACCAAAACCAGTCTGGGGGAAATCAAGGAAAGCTTCTCAGAAGTGACATTTCAGAAGAGATCAAAGGACCAGAGGAATTAACCAGGATACTAAGAAAGAGGTGACCTGTTTCAGAAAGATGGAATAGTGTATGTTTTTCCAACAGCAAGAGAGAGCATAGAATATTCACTGAATGGAATGTAATATTCACATACATTTATAATGGCTAAGGCACAGGGGTCGGGGAGGAGATATGCATGGAGAATGACTAAAGATGAGGCTAGAGAAGCAATCAAGGGCCAGGCCAGGAAGAACCTGCTAATCCATGGTACAAAGTTTGGGCTTTTATCTTAATGAGAATCATAAAAATGGGGTTTTTTTTCTTATTTTANTCAAAGGTCAAAATGCTGATTTCAATATAAATGACATTTTATTGTCCATCTACTATATGTATATTGCAGTACATATCATCAGGCATTAAAATTTGAGATATATAATGCCAATAAGTATACAGAATCCTAACATAGAAACTATCAAACCTTTGTGTGTGTGTATTATATATATATATGATATATGTGTGTGTGTGTGTGTGTATTTAAGTTAAAACATAAAAATAAAATAAATGGTAGAGTCTACCATTAACATTTCACTATACTTGCCTTATCACATATCTGTCCATATATCCATTCTGCTATCTGATAGAAGGGTTTTAAGCAGAAGAGTTCCATGGTATATGGAGAAACAATTGAAGGAATAAAGACTAAAGGCAAGGAGAAAAGATGGGAGATGCTGCAATTGTCTAGTCAAAAGATGATGGTGATATGGACTGGTAAAGTTATAACAGGGATAAGGAGAAATGAACATATTTAAGACATGGGAGCAAAATAAGTCAGGCAGAGAAGGACAGATACCATATGTATGTATGTACAGATACCACAGAGAAACTTGAATGCCGAGAAC
>NW_027528227.1:29173-29486 GCF_008692635.1 Crocuta crocuta
GGGTGATGGGCATGTAGGAGGGCACTTGTGGGGATGAGCACTGGGTGTTATATGGAAACCAACTTGACAATAAACTATTAAAGAAAAAGACATATGGGAGAGAGAGAATCATCAGGACCTGGTAGATGTTTGAATGTAGGGAGTAACGGAGAGGGTGAAGTAGAAGCAGTAGTTAAGAATACAGACTCAAGGGGCGCCTGGGTGGCTTAGTCGGTTAAGGGTCCGACTTTCGCTTAGGTCATGATCTCGCGGTTCATGGGTTCGGGCCCCGCATCGGGCTCTGTGCTGACTGCCAGCTCAGAGCCTGGAGCCT
>NW_027528227.1:29601-38026 GCF_008692635.1 Crocuta crocuta
GACTACTTGGAATGAAATCCAGACTCTAATACTTATCAGCTCCCCATTTCCTGTACCTCAGTTTGCTGTTCTGTGAAATGGGGTTGTTATAAAGATTGCATAAGAAAATATTTGTGTATAGCTTAGAACAGAGTCTGGTTCATAGTAAATATGATATAAGTGAATGCTTTTATTATTGCTAATATTATTATAGAAGAGGTGCACTCTGGCATTGGGAAGATGTAGGTTCAAATCCCAGATCTACCATTTATTTGCTATGCAATATGAGATTGGTTGTTCATTTGAAACATGGAGAAAAAAGTACCTCCATGAGTGGAAACGAGTTTTGAGAATTATTTAAATGAGAGCAAACAATATACTTCTCTTATTTTTATTTTATTTTTTAAATAGTTTATTGTCAAGTTGGTTTCCATATAACACCCAGTGCTCATCCCCACAAGTGCCCTCCTCCATGCCCATCACCCCCCTTCCCCTCCCCCCGACTCCCATCAGCCCTCAGTTTGTTCTCAGCATTCAAGAGTCTCTCGTGGTTTGCCTCCCTCCCTCTACCCCACTATTTTTCCCCTTATTCTCCCCCATGGCCCTCCGTTAAGTTCCTCCTAATCCTCCTATACGTGCAAACATATGGTAGCTGTCCTCTGCCTGACTTATTTCGTTCAGGATAACACCCTTAATCAGTCTCATACATCTCTTATTTTTAGAATGACCACAGATCTAAGATTATCTATGGGGATCTTCAACAAGAATTCTCTGATTATGATTATTTTCAGAGACTCAGTTGAGTTGTTGGCAAAGAGTCAGTAGAAAATAATGAAGGTATAAGGATGGGCAGCAGACTATGTCCCAATGCTAAGATTCCAGGACTGAACACTCCTTTCCCCTCTAGGCTGCTGCCATCCAATATCTAGAATCTGCAACCACTGAGTTAAACAAAATCCTGAAGGCCAAGTACCCCACAGAGATGATAATCGCAACCAGGTCAGTCTTCCTTTCACTCTCAATTTTTGCTCTCATGAGCTGTTCCTCAGTCAGAAAAGGAGCTCATTTTGATAGCTTGGGGCCAAGGAAAGTATCACATTTCTCCCAACTGAAACCTCCTGAATGGAAATTTTAGGAAAAAATAGATGAGATTAGGGTGAGGGCTCCTGCAATTCCAAAAAGACAAAATTACAAGCCAGAAATTTGGAAGAAGAGTTACAGAAGTGAAACACAATATTTCTTACTATTCAAGAGCACGGCGTTACTCCCTAGAGCTAAGAACACATTGCTTTCCATCTGAAATTGGAAGAAGTCTCTGTAGAACCTACAGAGTTGCTTTCTCATAGCCTGAGCAACACATTCTGCCCATCCAAGTATGTGGGTCATTCATTCCTCCTAAGACTCTTTGGAGGTTTCCGGCCAAGACTGCCACATTCTTCTCTGATAAACACTCCCCCAACCAAGAACAGTTCTCCCAAAGTCATTATGTTTGTGTTAAATTATATGGGCCCTTGAACCATAGCTGATTTGACCCAGGGTGAAAACCTGACCCAAGTTGGATCACTTGAATTTTCTTTTCTGAAAATTCTAAATTTATGCTGAAAAATTCCAGTTAACTCTCTTAGGTACTCACACATATGACTATATGTACCTGAAAAAATGGAAAAACAAAGGGAGAGGAGAGAGGAAGGAGAGGGAGAGAAGACAGATCAGGAAAGAGAGACAGAGAGAAGGAGAAGAAGGAAGATGGACTTTGTAAGAGAGAAGGGCTCTGGACATTATGGTCCATGTCACCTTGTCTCATCTATCTTATCTTTGAAGATTCCTGTGCTCAGCAGTGGAAGATTTTGTGGTGGATATTGTAAAGGCCTGGAGTCGGATAAAACAGAACAATACGGCAATAGAATCTGTGATTTTGAAAGTAAGTTTCCATTCCTTGTATCTAGTACTCTTAATGTAGCCAGGGCCCCCTTTTGATTTATCTTTTAATTTATTATTTTAATTCCAGTATAATTAATGTACACTATTATATTAGTTTAAGATGTACAATATAGTGAATCAAATTCTATACATTACTCTGTGCTCTCATGTTCTCTTTTTTTTAATAGTTTATTGTCAAATTAGTTTCCACATAACACTCAGTGCTCATCACTACAAGTGTCCTCCTCCATGCCCATCCCCTCCTCCCCCCACATCCATCAGTCCTCAGTTTTTGTCAGCATTCAAGAGTCTCTCATGGTTTGCCTCTCTCCCTTTCCCCCACCATTTCCGCCCTTCTTCTCATGTACTCTTAATCCCCTTCATCAATTACACTCATCCCCGCATCTACTTCCCCACTGGTAACCATCAGTTTGATCCCTATATTCAAGACTTTGTTTTTTGGTTTGTTTCTTTTTTCTCTGTTCATTTGTTTTTCTTCTTAAATTCCACATATGAGTGAAATCATATGGTATTTGGCTTTTACTGACTGACTTGTTTTGCTTAGCATAATACTCTCTAGCTCCATCCATGTTGTTGCAAATGGCAAGATTTCATTCTTTTATGGCTGAGTAATATGCCATTGTATATATATACCACTTATTTTTTCAATTCTCATTATTTTTATTTTTTAATGTAATTTATTGTCAAATTGGCTTACATACAACACCCAGTGCTCATCCCAACAAATGCCCTCCTAAATTCCCATCACCCATTTCCCCTTCTCCCCCACACTCCCATCAACCCTCGGATTATTCTCTGTATTTAAGAGTCTCTTGTGGTTTGCCTCCCTCCCTCAATGTTTTTAACTATTTTTGCCCTTCCATTCCTCCACTGTTATCTGTTAAGTTTCTCAAGATTCACATATGAGTGAAAATATGATATCTGTCTTTCTCTGACTGACTTATTTCACTCAGTGTAATAGCTTCCAGTTCCATCCATGTTGCTGCAAATGGCATGATTTCATTCTTTCTCATTGCCATGTAATATTCCATTGTATATATAAATCACATCTTCTTATTCATTCATCAGTTAATGGGCATTTATGTTCTTTCCATAACTTGGCTATTATTGAAAGTGTTGCTATAAACATTGGGGTACATGTGCCCCTATGCATCAGCACTTCTGTATCCCTTGGATAAATTACTAGTAGAGCTACTGCTGGGTTGTAGGGTAGTTCTACTTTTAATTTTTTGAGGAACCTCCACACTGCTTTCCAAAGAGGCTGCACCAGTTTGCATTGGGTGCAAGAGAGTGCATCAACAGTGCAAAAGGGTTCCCATTTTTCCATATCCTCACCAGCATCTGTATTTTCCAGATCTGTTCACTTTAGCCACTCTGACATGTGTGAGGTGGTATCTCAGAGTGGTTTTGATTTGTATTTTCCCAATGATGAGTGATGTTGAGCATCTTTTCATGTGTCTGTTGACTATCTGGATGACTTCTTTGGAAAAATGTCTATTCATGTCATTGCCCATTTCTTCACTGGATTATTTGTTTTTTTGGGTGTTGAGTTTGGTAGTCCTTCATAGATTTTGAATACTAACCCTTTATCTGATATGTCATTTGCAAATCTCTTTTCCCATTCCATCGGTTGCCTTTTAGTTTTGTTGATTTTTCCTTTGCAGTGCAGAAGCTTTTTATCTTGATGAGATCCCAATAGATCATTTTTACTTTTAATTCTCTTTCTTAGGAGATGTATCAAGCAAAAAAATGCTGCAGCTGAGATCAAAGAGGTTGTTGCCTGCTTTCTCCTCTAGGGTTTTGATGGTTTCCTGTCTCATATTTAGGTCTTTCATCCATTTTGAGTTTATTTTTGTGTATGGTGTAAGAAAGTAGTCTAGTTTCGTGCTTCTGCATGTTACTGTCCAGTTCTCCCAGCACCATTTGCTAGAGACTCTTTTTTCCATTGGATGCTCTTTTTTGCTTTGTCAAGGATTAGTTGGCCATACATTTGTGGGTCCAATTCTGGGTTCTCTATTCTATTCCATTGGTCCTTGTGTTTTTGTGCCAATATCCTACTGTCTTGATAATGACAGCTTTGTAGTAGAGGCTAAAGTCTGGGATTGTGATGCCTCCCACTTTGGTTTTCTCCTTCAATATTACTTTGGCTATTCGGGGTCTTTTGTGGTTCCATACAAATTTTAGGATAGTTTGTTCTAGCTTTGAGAAGAATTCTGGTGCAATTTTGATTGGAATTGCATTGAATATGTAGATTGCTTTGGGTAGTAATGACATCTTAACAATATTTATTCTTATGATCCATGAGCATGGAATGTTTTTCCATTTCTTTGTGTCTTTTTCCATTTCCTTCATAAGCTTTCTATAGATTTCAGCATACAGATCTTTTATATCTTTGGTTGGGTTTATTCCTAGGTATTTCATGGTTCATGGTACAATTGTAAATGAAATCAGTTTCTTGATTTCTCTTTCTGTTTCTTCATTATTAGTGTATAAAAATGCAACCGATTTCTGTACATTGATTTTGTACCCTGCGACTTTGCTGAATTCATGGATCAGTTCTAACAGACTTTTGGTGGAGTCTGTCAGGTTTTCCATGTAGAGTATCATGTAGCCTGGGAAAAGTTAAAGATTGATTTCTTCTTTGCCAATTTGGAAAGCCTTTTATTTCCCTGTGTTGTCTGATTGCTGATGCTAGGACTTCCAACAAAAGTGGTGAAGGTGGACATCCTTGTCGTGTTCCTGATCTCAGGGGGAAACGTCTCAGTTTTTCCTCCATTGAGGATGATATTAGCTGTGGGCTTTTTGTAGATGTCTTTTATGATGGTTAAGTATGTTCCTTACATCCCGACTTTCTTGAGGGGTTTTTATTAAGAAAGGATGCCGTATTTTCTTAAATGTTTTTTTTTTCTGCATGTATTGACAGGATCATATGGTTCTTATCCTTTATTTTATTAATGTGATGTATCACACTGATTGATTTGCGAATATTGAACCAGTCCTGCAGCCCAGGAATGAATCCCATTTGATCTTTGTGAATAATTCTTTTATATGCTGTTGAAATTGATTTGCTAGTATCTTGTTGAGAATTTTTGCATCCATGCTCATCAGGAACATTGGCCTATAATTCCCCTGTTTTGTGGAGTCTCTGTCTGGTTTGGGAATCAACGTAATGCTGGCTTCATAGAATGAATCCAGAAGTTTTCCTTCCATTTCTATTTTTTGGAACAGCTTGAGAATGATAGGTATTAACTCTGCTTTAAATGGCTGATAGAATTCCCCAGGGAAGCCATCTGGTCCAGAACTCTTATTTCTTGGGACATTTTTGATAACTGATTTAATTTCTTCACTAGCTATTGGGCTGTTCAAATTTTATATTTCTTCCTGTTTGAGTTTGGGTAGCATATAGGTGTCTAGGAATTTGTCCATTTCTTCCAGGTTGTCCAGTTAGTTGGCATATAATTTTTCATTGTATTCTCTGATAAATGCTTGTATTTTTGAGGGATTTGTTGTGGTAAATCTATTTTCATTCATGATTTTATCTATTTGGGTCCTCTCTCTTTTCTTTTTGAGAAGTGTGGTTAGGGGTTTATCAATTTTGTTTATTTTTTCGGAAAACCAACTCTTTGTTTCATTAATCTGTTCTACTGTTTGTTTGTTTTTTTTGTTCTATATTGTTTATTTCTGCTCTGATTTTTATTATTTCTTTTCTTCTGCTAGGTTTGGGGTTTCTTTGTTGTTCTGCTTCTATTTCATTTATGTGTGCTGTTAGATTTTGTATTTGGGATTTGTCTTGTTTCATGAGATAGGCATGGATTGCAATGCATTTTCCTCTTAAGACTGCCTTTGCTGAATCCCAAAGGGTTTGTATTTTTGTGTTTTCATTTTCATTTGTTTCCATATATTCTTTAGTTCTTTAGTAAGATGTTCTTTAACCTCTATGCATTTTGAGGTTTTCCAAACTTTTTCCTGTGGTTGATTTCAAGTTTCATAGCATTGTGATCTGNTGTAAGTAGAGTGTTCAAGTCCCCTGGAATTGCCGAATTCTTACCAATAAGATTGCTTATTGGGGTGCCTGGGTGGCTTAGCATCCAGCTTCGGCTCACGTCATGATCTCACATCGCATCGGGCTCTGTGCTGACAGCTCAGAGCCTGGAGCCTGCTTCAGATTTTGTGTCTCCCTCTCTCTCTGACTCTCCCCTGCTCAAGCTGTCTCTCGCAGAAATAAATTTTTAAAAAGCATTTACAAAAAGATTGCTTATGTTTGTGATTAATTGATTTATTTAATTGGGTGTTTAAACTGGGTGCATAAACATTTATAATTGTTAACTCCTCTTAATGGATAGGCCCCATTATTATGATATAATGCCCTTCTTCATCTCTTGTTACAGCTTTTAGTTTAAAATCTAGTTTGTCTGACAGAAGTATGGCTCCTCCAGCTTTCTTTTGACTTCCAGTAGCATGATAAATGGGTCTCCATTTTCTCACTTTCAATCTGAAGGTGTCCTCAGGTCTAAAAATGGGTCTCTTGCTGCAAATAGATGGATCTTGTTTGTTTTTTTTTAAATCCATTCTGATACCCTATGTCTTTTGATTGGAGTATTTAGCCCATTTACATTCAGTGTTATTATTGAAAAATATGGGTTTAGAGTCATTGTGCTACCTATAGTTTTCCTGCGTGTGGTGATGTCTCTAGTCCTTTGTGGTCTTTGCAACATTCCACCCACAGAGTTCCACTTAGGATCTCTTGTAGTGCTGATTTATTGGTGATGAATTCCTTCAGTTTTTGTTCGGGAAACCTTTATCTCTCCTTCTATTCTGAATGACAGACTTGCTGGATAAAGGATTCTTGGCTGCATATTTTTTCTGTTCATCATATTGAAATTTTCTGGCCATTCTTTTCTGGCCTGTCAAGTTTCAGTAGATAGGTCTGTTACTACCTTATGTGTCTACACTTGTAGGTTAAGGCCTGTTTATCTCTAGCTGCTTTCAGAATTCTGTCTTTATCTTTGTATTTTTCCAGTTTCACTATGATATGTCACACAGAATATGGATTCAAGTTATGTCTGAAGGGAGTTCTCTGTGCCTCCTGGATTTCAATGTCTGTTTCCTTACCCAGATTGAGGAACTTCTCAGCTATGATTTGTTCAAGTACACCTTCAGGCCCTTTCTCTCTTTTCTTCTTCTGGCACTACTATGATATGGATATTGTTCTGTTTCGTTGAGTCACTTAGTTCTCTAATTCTCCCCTCGTGGTTGAGAATTTTTTTCTCTTTTTCTCAGTTTCAGCTTCTTAATTTATCTTCTATTTCACTTAATATCCCCTCTGCCTTTTCAATCCTTGCTGTCAGTGCCTCTAGATTATTTTTCACCTCATTTAAAGCATTTTTTAATTCATAATTACTATTTTTTGATTGCTTGATCTCTGAAACGATAGATTCTCTGCTGACATCTAAGCTTTTTCAAGCACAGTGATTAATCTTCTATTATTCTAAATTCTTGTTCAGTTATATTGTTTATATGTGTTTTGACAAATTCTTTAGCTTTCATTTCCTCCTGGAATTTCTTTTGATAAGTGTTCTTCTGTTTCATTATTTTGGCTAGTTTTCTGTCCCTTCTGTGTTTTAAAAGCTTGTTTTGTGACCTGTTCCTATGAGCCGTACTATACTAAAGAGGGGTAATACAATGTCCAGGACCTGGCCCTTCACGAGGTGTTTTTTAGGAGAGTGTTATTTTCTCTCTGTTTCTGTGACTTTGGTTACTTTATCTCCCTAACTGTAGTGATGTTTTGGACCTTCCACCAGGTGTGCTTTGATTTGTTCATTGAAATAGCCCTAGAAAGGAAAACAAACAAAAAACAAAACAAAACAAAAACATGTAAACACACAAACAAAACAAAACAAAACAAAAACCCCCCCAGAAACACCAGATACAAATAAACAACAGGGTGGAGGCAGTGTTGATGGAAGAGGCCTTGTTCCATACAAAGAGAGAAATGACAGGGGCAGGAAAAAGAAAAAATAAAAATTGACCACACAGAGAATCTATATGGCTTAATCCAGAAAGAGAGAAATGAAAAGAAAGAAGATGGCAAGAAGAAAGAAAAGAAGACTGACACAGAGAGAAATTATTTGACTTAATCCAGAGAGAGAGAAGGGAAAATAAAGAAAGAGGTATAGATCATGTATCAAGAGAATGGATAAAACATTTCTGCTTAAACAAACCAGCAACCAGAGTAACCTGACTAGAGGAGGGAAGAGATAAGAAGGAGAAAAGGAAGGAGGAATATATCTATATAATAAGAATTGTCTTAGAATTAAATCAGGCAATGCAACAGCGCTGGTCTGGAGCAGGGGCTGTCTGGTTTGTCAGCATCAATCCCGCTCAAGTAGATACACAGTTACCAGACACAGAGGGATGTGATTTGGTGTAGGCGGTCCCGCCTCCATTGTGGGCCTACTGTCCATTCCCTGAAGCCCCACCTATGGCCCGTCAGGTTGTCCTGGTG
>NW_027528227.1:38113-44769 GCF_008692635.1 Crocuta crocuta
GTCCCTGGATGCAACTCTGTTTTCCGCCTCCCAGACTCTTGGAGTTCTAAGCCCTTTGGATTCAACACTGCTTTGTTTGAGAGACAAGGGAATATCAGATCCTCTTACTTGTCCAGCATGTTAGCCCCTCCTTCTGACTCTTCGCTTCTGAGGGACTGCAGCTTTGACCCACTCAGATCCTCTGGGGGAGGGTTTAGCTGAGTAATGGTTGGATGCCAGCCCACCCCCAGGAACATTCATGAAACGGAGCTACTGCTGATGCCCAGAGACTGTGGCTAGGTGCCAGCCCACCCCAGAAAACGTTCATGTGATCTTGTAGCAGCAGCATTTCAGGGTTTATGAAAAAATACAACATACATCTAGGACCAGGTTTCTCCCTTAATTTCCTTGTTCAAACACTGGCGAATGTGGTTGTTCTCCGGGGTCGGCTGGGACCTTTGCCTATGGGGTGGCCTCACAGTCCCTACCCAAATGTCCTCCCATCAGGGGAACCGCCACTCCCTGTGTGGTCTGAGGACCCCTTGGACCTCACTCTCTGCTCCTGAGGATTCACCCTTCACATCAGAGCACTGCCAGGTGCAGCTGCAAAATTTCAGATTCTGTGTTCCCCCATTTATAGAATCTTAATGGAATTTAAACCCTCTCTTTCCTCCTTTCTCCCTTTTTTGTTTAATCCCTGCGGCTGTTTCTACTTTTCCACTTTCTCTCCTGCTGCTTTTTGTGTGTGGGGGTGATTTTCCCATACTCTCCTCCATCTCCATCCTTTCTCTGCAAGCAAAAACAGCTCCCTGCCCTCCAAGGCTTCTTTCTCGCCTAGTTCACTTCTCTGTGCTGCATACCTGCCAAGTTCTGTTGTTCAGGTTGTGCAGATTGTTGTGTTAATCCTTAAATCCATTTCCTAGGTTTGCATGATGGTTTAATGTTGATCTGACTGCATTTCAGGGACAAGAGACACAAAAAGACTTCCATGCTGTTCTGCCATCTTAGCCCTTCTTATACCAATTCTTTATCCTTTCATCATTTGATGCACACTTGGGCTGCTTCCATATCTTGGCTATTGTAAATAATGCTGCAATAAACATAGGGTACATGTATCTTTAATACTTAGTGTTTTCATTTTCTTTGGGTAAATAGCCAGTAGTGGAATTACTGGACCTTATAGTAATTCAATTTTAATTTTTTGAAGAGTCTGCATACTGTTTTCATTCTTGCTGCACCACTTTGCGTTCTCAACAACAGTGAATGAGGGTTAATTTTTCTCCACATCCTTGCCAACACTTATTTCTTTTTATTTTATTTCATTCTTAAATAGTTTATTATCAAGTTGGTTTCCTTATAAAATCCAGGGCTCATCCCCACAAGTGCCCTCCTCCATGCACATCACACCCCTTCACCCCCCATACCCATCAGTCCTCAGTTTGTTCTCAAGAATCAAGAGTGTCTCATGGTTTGCCTTTCTCCCCCTCCCCCACTATTTTCACCCTTCTTCTACCCCACGGTCCTCCGTTAAGTTCCTCCTATACGTGCAAACATATGGTAGGTGTCCTCTGCGTGACTTATTTCGCTCAGCATAACACCCTCAAGTTCCATCCATGTTGCTACACATGGACAGATTTCATTCTTTCTCATTGTCATGTAGGATTCCATTGTATACATAAACCACATCTTCTTGATCCATTCATCAGTTGATGGACACTTAGGCTTTTTCCATGTTTTGGCTATTGTTGAGAGTGCTGCTATGAACATTGGGGTCCATGTGCCCCTGTGCACCAGAACTCCTATATCCCTTGGATAAATTCCTAGCAGTGCTATTGCTGGGTCATAGGGGAGTTCTATTGCTAATTTCCTGAGGAACCTCCACACTGTTTTCCAGAGGAGCTTCACCAGTTTACATTCCTACCAACAGATTAGGAGGAGGCCCGTTTCTCCACATCCTCGCCAGCATCTAGAGTCCTTTGATTTGCTCATTTTAGCCAGTCTGACTGGAGTGAGGTGGTATCTCAGTGTGGTTTTGATTTGTATTTCCCTGATGAGGAGGGATGCTGAGCATCGTTTCATGTGTCTGTTGGCCATCTGGATGTCCTCTTTGGAGAAGTGTCTGTTCATGTCTTCTTCCCATTTCTTCACTGGATTATTTGGTTTTTGGGTGTGAAGTTTGGTGAGGTTCTTATAGATTTTGGAATTAACCCTTCATCTGATATGTCATTTGCAACTATCTTTTCCCATTCCATCACTTGCCTATCAGTTTTATGGATTGTTTCCTTTGCATTGCAGAAGATTTTAATCTTGATGAGGTTCCAATAGTTCATTTTTGCTCTTGATTCCCTTGCTTTTGGGGATGTGTCAAGTAAGAAATTGCTGCGGTGGAGGTCAAGGAGGTTGTTTCCTGCTTTCTCTTCTAGGGTTTTGATGGTTTCCTGTCTCACGTTCAGGTCCTTTATCATTTTTTAGTTTATTTTTGTGTATGGTGTGAGAAAATGATCTAGTCTCATTCTTCTGCATGTTGCTGTCCAGTTCTCCCAGCACCATCTGTTAAAGAGGCTGTCTTTTTCCATTTGGATATTCTTTCCTGCTTTGTCAAAGATCAGTTGGCTGTATACTTTTGGGTCCACTTCTGAGTTCTCAATTCTGTTCCATTGGTCTATGTGTCTGTTTTTGTGCCAATACCATACTGTCTTGATGATGACAGCTTTGTAGTAGAGGCTAAAGTCTGGGATGGTGATACCTCCCGTTTTGGTTTTATTTTTCAGTATTACTTTGGCTATTCGGGGTCTTTTGTGGTTCCATACAAATTTTTGGATAGTTTGTTCTAGTTTTGAGAAGTATGCTGGTGCAATTTTGATTGGGATTGCATTGAATGTGTAGATAGCTTTGTGTAGTAATAACATATTAAGTATAATTATTATTCCAATCCATGAGCAAGGAATGTTTTTCCATTTTAGTGTCTTCAATTTCCTTCATAAGTTTTCTATAGTTCTCATTGTACAGATCTCTTATATTCTTGGTTAGGTTTATTGCTAGGTATTTTATGTTTTGTGTGTGTGTGTGTGTGTGTGTGTGCGCGCGCGTGCGCGCGCAATTGTGAATGGGATCAGATTCTTGATTTCTCTTTCTCTTGCTTCATTGTTGGTGTATAAAAATGCAACCGATTTCTGTACGTTGATTTTGTACCCTGCAACTTGGCTGAATTCTTGGATCAGTTCTAGTAGGCTTCTGGTGGAGTCTGTCGGGTTTTCGATGTAGAGTATCATGTCATCTGCGAAGAGTGAAAGTTTGACTTCCTCTTTGCCAATTCTGATGCCTTTGATTTCCTTTTGTTGTCTGATGGCTGATGCTAGGACTTCCAGCACTATGTTAAACAACAGTGGTGAGAGTGGACATCCCTGTCGTGTTCCTGATCTCAGGGGGAAAGCTCTCAGTTTTTCCCCGTTGAGGATGATGTTAGCTGAGGGCTTCTCATAGATGGTTTTTATGATGCTTAGTTAAGTTCCTTCTATCTCGACGTTCTCGAGGGTCTTTTTTAAGAAGGGAAGCTGTATTTTACCAAATGCTTTTCTGCATCTATTTCAGAATCATATGATTTTTATTTTTTCTTTTGTTGATGTGATGTATCATACAGATTGATTTGAGAATATTGAACCAGCCCTGGAACCCAGGAATGAATCCCAGTTGATCTTGGTGGATAATTCTTTTTGATGTGCTGCTGGATTCGATTTGCAAGTATCTTGTTGAGGATTTTTACATCTGTATTCATCAAGGATATTGGCCTCTAGTTCTCCTTTATTGCTGGGTCTCTGTCTGGCTTGGGAATCAGAGTGATACTGGCTTCATAAAATGAGTTTGGAAGATTTCCTTCGATTTCTATTTTTTGGAATAGTTTGAGAAGAATGGGTATTAATTCTGTTTTAAATGTCTGGTAGAATTCTCCATGGAAGCCATCTGGCCCAGGGCTCTTATTTGTTGGGAGATTTTGATAACTGATTCTATTTCCTCACCTGTTATGAGTCTGTTCAGGTTTTCTATCTCTTCCTGTGTGAATTTGGTAGTGAGTGTCTGTTTAGGAATTTGTCCATTTCTTCTAAGTTGTCCAGTTTGTTGACATATAGGTTTTCATAGTATTCCCTGATAATTGCTTGTATTTCTGAGGGGTTGGTTGTAATAAGTCCATTTTCATTCATAATTTTATCTATTTGAGTGCCCTCTCTTTTCTTTTTGAGAAGCCTGGCTAGAGGATGTCCATTTTGTATATTTGTTCAAAAAACCAACTCTTGGTTTCATAGATGTTCATATGTTTCTTTGGTTTCTATATTCTTTATTTCTGCCCAGATTTTTATTATTTCTCTTCTTCTACTGGGCTTGGGGTGCTCTTGTTGCTCTCCCTCTAGTTGTTTTAGGTGCGCTGTTAGATTTTGCACTTTCGCTTTTTCTAATTTCTTGAAATAGGCCTGGAGTGCAATGTACTTTCCTCTTAGGACTGCTTTTGCCACATCCCATGGAGTTTGGATTATTGTATTCTCATATTCATTTGTTTCCAATCTCTAATTGCCTGATTGGCCCATTCATTCTTTAGTAGGGTGTTCTTTAACCTCCATGATTTGGGGTGTTTTCCAGACTTCTTCCTGTGATTGATTTTGAGTTGCATGGCATTATGATCTGAAAGTGTGCATGGTATGTTCTCAATTCTTTTATATTTATGGAGGGCTGCTTTATGTCCCAGTAAGTGATTGATCTTGGAGAATGCGCCATATGCACTTGAGAAGAATGTTAATTCCATAGCCTCAGGAAGTAGAGTTCTAAATATATCTGTCAAATCCATCTGGTCCAATGTGTCATTTAAGTCCATTGTGTCTTGAGTGATTTTCTGTCTAGTTGATCTGTCCATTGCTGTAAGTGGAGTATTAAAGTCCCCTGATATTAGCACGTTCTTATTGATAAGAGTGTTTCTGTTTGTGATTGTTTTATGTATTTCGGTGCTTCCATATTTGGTGTGTAGACATTTATAACTGTTAGCTCTTCCTGATTGATAGACCCTTTAATTATTACATAATAGCCTTCTTCATCCCTTGTTACTGTCTTTACTTTAAAGTCCAGTTTGTCTAAGTATAGCTACTCCAGCTTTTTCTTTTTGACTCCCAGTAGCATGATAGATATTTCTCCATCCCCTTACTTTCAATCTGAAGGTGTCCTCCAGTCTAAAATGTGTTTCTTGTAGACAGTTAATACATGGATTTTGTTTTTTTTATACATTCTGCTACCCTATGTCTTTTGATTGGTGCATTTAGTCCATTTACAGTCCGTGTTATTATTGAAATATATGGGTTTAGAGTCATTGTGTCATCTGTGGGATTCATGCTTGTGGTGGTGTCTCTAGCATCTTGCGTTCCTTACAACATTTCCCTCAGAGAGTCCTACTCAGGATTTCTTTTAGGGCTGGTTTAGTGGTAACAAATTCTTTCAATTTTTGTTAATTTGGAAAGAATTTTATCTCTCCTTCTATTTTAGTGACAGGCTTGCTGGATAGAGGATTCTTGGCTGCATATTTTTTNCTTCCCTCCCCAGCTTGGGGAATTTATCTGTTAAATCTGTTCCACGACTCCTTCAGCACCTTTCCCTCTTTCTTCCTCTTCTGGGATTCCTATGATACGGATATTGTTCCATTTGATTGTATCGCTGAGCTCTTGAACACTTCTTTCATGTTCCTGGATCAGTTTATCTTTTGTTTTTTCAGTTTCTTCTCTTTCTATAATGGTGTCTTCTAAATCACTTATTCTCCTTTCTGCTCTTCAATCCGTGCATTGGACGCGTCCAGTTTATTATGTACCTCATTCATCGCAATTTAAATTCATCATAGCTATTTTTAAGCTCCATAGTGTTTGTAGCCATAGTTTCTCTGATGTCCTCCATGGTTTTTTTCAAGCCGAGCGATTAGTTTTATGATTATTTTTCTAAATTCTTGTTCAGTTGTTTTGCTTATATCTGTTTTGAGCAGTTCTTTAGCTTTCAATTCTTTCTGGAATTTCTTTGGAGGAGAGGTCTTTCGTTTCGTTATTTTGGTTAGCTCTCTATCCCTTGGTAGTTTTAAAAGCTTGTTATGCCCTCTGCACCTGTGAGCGTTGCTGTACCAAAGAAGGCTCTTTGACTGTCCAGGGCCTGTCCATTCAGAAAGTGCTCTTTGAATGGTGTTTCTTGGTCTCTCTTGTTGAGACCTTGGTTATTTTATTTTCCTACTCGTAGTGGTACTTGGGACTCTCCACCATGTGTACCTTGGCTTGTTTCTTGAGGTAGCCCTGAAGAAAACAGAGAGACAAACACACAGGGAACAAAGGCACACAAATGCACAGACAAATCCAACAAACAAGCTAACCGAAAGGGAAAAAGGAAAAAGAAAAAAGAGGAAGGAGGGAAGGCAAACAATAGAAATAAAAATACATAAAAACGAAAAAAAGAAGAAAAGAAAAGGAAAAAAGAAGAATCCCAATAGACAAAGAACAGTTTAAAGCATGTAACCGGATTTCCCAGCTACAAGTAAATAGCCGGGTGTATGCAGTGCTGGTGGAAGAACATGGAGAAAGAGAGAAATGACAGGGCGGGGATGAAGGGAAATTGGGAATGAAATGAGCAGGCAGAAGGAATAAGAGGCTTTTTTCAAAGAGCGA
>NW_027528227.1:45045-74424 GCF_008692635.1 Crocuta crocuta
GAAGAAGAAGAAGAAGAAGAAGAAGAAGAAGAAGAAGAAGAAGAAGAAGAAGAAGAAGAAGAAGACGGCAGCTCTCTAGCAGGGATGGGCCAGGTTTGGTCCAGTGTGTCCCGCGGAATCCTGCCTGCCTTGGCGGTTGTGGGGAGAAGAATGGGGGCGCTGCAGTCCTTTCTTGAGCCAAACACTGCAACTCACTTTTTTGGGTGTGTAAACTCCCTGTGCCGGGGGTGTAGCCAAGGTGGGCCATGCTCTATATCCCAGGCCAGGCCTTGTTTCCAGATCTCAGTCTGTGCGCCTCATTGAAATTGCCCGAAATATAAACTCGTAGGCGAGCCCCTCAGAGCCATTTCAAGCCTCTTTCCTTCCCCCTGGGGATTGAGCCAGAAGCTGCTGCTCCCGTCTCCTCCAGGTCAGGCTGGCAAACGAGAAGCAGTTTCAACCAGCATCACCAGGGAGGAGTGCGTCCCGCCTAGGGTCAGCTGGACAGCAGGAAACCGGGTCCCTCTGTGTCCCGTCGCTGGAAATATAAACTCGCAGGCAAATCTATGAGAAGTTTCAAGCCTTTTGCCTCCTCACTAGGGATCCAGCCGAGCCAGAAGCACAAAGGTGCGGCCGCTGTGTCCCCTCCAGTTCAAGCTGGTGAGCGGGGAGCAGTTTCCCTGGGGGTTGCCTGGGATGAATGCGTCCCGCCTAGGGTCAGCTAAAGAGTAGGAAACCGGATCCCTCTGTGTCCAGAGCAGAGGTTTTCCTTTTCTCCAGCGACAGGGACAGTGTCTTGAGCAGTTTCAGCCACTCTTTTTTCCCCTAGACTCACTGCGGCTCCCCGCAGAGGGGGATCTTCCCTCCCTCTGTGTCTGTGGTCCCGGCCCGATTTTATCTTCCCCAGTTTGCACTCACACTATAAGGTTTTCTCAGTAGACTCCTCTTTTTCTCCCAAACTCCTGGATTCTGTAAGGGTTCCTAATGCTTCAGGTCTTCTCCGTGTGAGATATGGGGGCGAGTAAAATGTATGGAGCGCCCTAATTCTCCGCCATCTTGTCCTCTAGCCAACACTTGTTTCTAGTGTTTCTGATGTTTGCCATTCTGACAGGTGTGAGATGATATCTCATGAATCTTTTGATTTGTATTTCCCTGATGCTTAGTGATGTTAAGCATCTTTTCATGTATCTATTGTCCATCTGGATGTCTTCTTTGGAGAAATGTCTATTCATGTCTTCTGTCCATCTTTTAACTGGGTTATTTGTTTTTTGGGTGTTGAGTTTTCTATGTTCTTTATTTTTTTTTAAACTATATGGATTTTTTTTATTTTTTTATTTTTTTACAAATAGTTTATTGTCAAATTAGTTTCCACATAGCACCCAGTGCTCATCNTTCTTTATATATTTTGGATACTAATCTTTTATTATACATGTCATTTGCAAATATATTTTCCCATTACATAGGTTGCTTTTTAGTTTTGTTGATTATTTCCTTCTCTGTGCAGAAGCTTTTTATTTTGATGTAGTCCCAATATTTTATTTTTGTTTTTATTTCCCTTGCCTAAGGGAACCTATGTAGAAAAAGTTGCTACACCTGATGTCAGAGAAGTTACTGCCTGTGCTCTCTTCTAAGATTATTATGGTTTCATGTCTCACATTTAGGTCTTTAATCCATTTTGAATGCATTTTTATGTATGGTGTAAGAAAGTGGTCCAGTTTCTCTCTTTTGCATGTTGCTGTCCAGTTTTCCCAACGCTATTTGTTGAAGGATGTCTTTTTTCCATTGGATATTGTTTCCTGCTTTGTTGAAGATTAATTGACCATATAATTATGAATGTATTTCTGGATTTTTCTATTCTGTTTCTATTAATCTATGTGCTTATTTTTTGGTGACAGTACCATAGTGTTTTGATCACTACAGCTTTGTAATATAACTTAAGTCTGGAATTTTGATGCCTCCAGCTTCACTTTTCTTTTTCAAGATTGCTTTCCTATTCAGGGTCTTTTGTGGTTCTGTATATATTCTAGGATTGTTTGTTCTAGTTCCATGAAAAATACTATTGGGAATTTGATAGGTATTGTATTAAATGTGTAGATTGCTTTGGGTAGTATAGACATTTTAACAGTATTTGTTTTTCCATACCATGAGCATTGAATCTCATCTTTCTTTTTCTTTGTCTCCTCTTCAATTTCTTTCACAGCATCTTACAGTTTTCAGAGTACAGGTCTTTTACCTCCTTGGCTAGGTTTATTCTTAGGTATCTTAATATTTTGGTTGCAATTGTTGATAATATAGTAGGTATTGCATTAAATGTGTATTGCTTTGGGTAGTATGGACATTTTAACAATATTTGTTTTCCCAGTCCATGAACATGGAATATCATTCCATTTGTTTGTGTCATCTTTATTTAATTTCTTTCATCAGTGTTTTATGGTATTCAGGGTACAGGTCTTTCACCACTTTGGTTAAGTTTATTCTTATTTTATTATTTCTTGGTACAATTGTAAATGGGATTATTTTCTTAATTTCTCTTTATGCTTCTTAATTATTAGTGTATAGATTTCTGTATATAAATTTTGTATCCTGTTACTTTACTGAATTCATTTATCAGCTCCAATAGTTTTCTGGTGGAGTCTTTGGCGTTTTCTATATAGAGTATCATATCATCTGCAAATAGTGAAAACTTACTTCTTCCTTACCAATTTGGATGCTCTTTCTTTTTGCTGTCTGATTGCTGTTGGTAGGATTTCCAGTACTATGTTGAATAAAAGTGATAACAATGGGCATCCTTGTCTTGTTCCTGATCTTAGGGGAAAAACTCTGATTTTCACCATTTACTACGATGTTCACTGTGGGCTTTCATATATGACCTTTATTATATTGAGATATGTTCCCTCTAAACATACGTTATTGGGGACTTTAATCATAAGTGGGTGTTGTACTTTGTCAGATGATTTTTCTACATATGTAGAAATGATCACAAGGTCTTTATTCTTTCTCTTGTTGATGTGATGTATCACACTGATTAATTTGCAAATACTGAACACCTTGCATCCCAGGAATTAATCCCATTTGATCATGGTTAATTATTTTTTAATGCATTGTTGGATTCTGTTTGCTAATGTTTTCTTGAGAATTTTTGCATCTTTGTTCATCAGAGATATTGGCCTATAGTTTTCTTTTTTGTATTGTTTTTATCTGGTTTTGTTATCAGGGAAATGCTGGCCTCATAGAATGAATTTGGAAGCTTTTCTTGCTCTTCTGGGTTTTTTTGGAATAGTTTGAAAAGAATGGGTTTTAACTCTTCTGTAAATATTTGGTAGAATCCACCTGTGAAGCCAGCTGGTTCTGGACTTTTGTTTATTCAGAGTTTTTTGATTGCTGATTCAATTTCATTGCTGGTAATAGATATGTTCAAATATTCTATTTGTTCCTAATTCAGTTCCAGAAGATGATTTGTTTCTAGGAATTTATCCATTTCTTCTAGGTTGACTAATTTGCTGGCATAAAACTTTTCATAATATTCTCTCATAATTCTTTGCATTTCTGTGTTATCAGTTTTTATTTCTCCTCTTTCATTTCTGATTTTGTTTCCTTGAGTCCTCTTTTTTTGATGAGTCTAGCTAAAGGTTTATCAATTTTGCTGATCTTTTCAAAGAATCAACTCCTAGTTTCATTGGTCTGTTCTATTGGTTGTTTAGTTTCTATTTCATTTATTCTGCTCTAATATTTATTATTTCATTTATTCTGCTCTAATATTTATTATTTTCTTCCTTCTATTATCTTTGATGTTTTGTTCTTTTCGTTTTCTATCTTTTTTAGGTGTAAGGTTAGGTTGTTTATTTGAAAATTTTCTTGCTTCTTGAGGTAGACCTGTATTGCTATTCATTTCCCTCTTAAAACAACTTTGCTGCATTCCAATGATTTTGGACTTTTGTGTGTTCATTTTCATTTGTCTGCATATATTTTTTGATTTCCCCTTATTTTTGGTTGACCTATTCATTGTTTAGTAGCATAGAATTTATCCTCCATGTATTTGTTTTCTTTCCCGATTTTGTCTGGTGGTTGACTTCTAGTTTCATCATGTCAGAAAATATGCATGATATGACTTCAATCTTTTTGAATTTGTTGAGACTTTTTTTACAGCCTAACATGTGATATAACTGGAGAATATTCCATGTGCACTTGAAAAGAATGTGTATCCCACGTTTTAGGATAGGATATTTCAAAATATCTACTAGATCCAGTTGGTCAACAATGTCATTTAAAGCCACAGTATCCTTTTTGATTTTCTGTTGGATGATTTGTCCATTGAGGTGTTAAAATCCCCTGATATTATTGTATTACTATCAATTACTTCCTTGTATGTTTTTTAATAGTTGCTTTATGTATTTGGATGCTTGGATGTTGGGTGCATAAATATTTACAACTGTTATATCTTCGTGTTGGATTGTTCCCTTTGTGATTATATAGTGTCTTTCTTTGGAACTTATTAGAGTCTTTGTTTTAAAGTCTATTTTTTTCTAACATAAGAATTGCTACCCTGGCTTTCTTTTCACTTCTATTGGCATAATAGATGCTTTTCCATCCCTTAACTTTCAATCTATGTGTCTATAGGCCTGAAATTACTCTTGTATGTAGCGTATATGGGGTTTTTTCTGTATAAATTTTTTAAAGTTTATTAGAGAGAGAGAATGAATGGGATGGGGCAGAGAGAGAGGGGAGAGAGAGAATCCCAACCAGGCTCCTCACTGTCGGCACAGAGCTCAATGAGGGATTCAAACTCATGGACCATGACATCTTGACCTGAACTGAAACCAATAGTTAGATGCTTAACCATTGAGCCACCCAGGCACCCCAGTACATAAATGGGACTTACTTTTTTAGCCATTACGTCACTCTATGTCCTTTGAGTTCATTTACATTCAAAGTAATTATTGAAAAGTATTTACAGGGGCTCCTGGGTGGCTTAGTCTGTTGAGCGTCCGACTTTCGCTTAGGTCATGATCTCGCGGTAGTGGGTTCGAGCCCCGCGTCGGGCTCTGTGCTGACTGCGAGCTCAGAGCCTGGAGCCTATTTTGGAGTCTGTGTCTCCCTCTCTCTCTGACCCTCCCCTCTTCACACTATCTCTCTCTCTCTCTCTCTCCTAGAAATAAATAAAAATATTTAAAAAAAGAAAAGTATTTACATATTACCATTTTGTTACTTGTTTTATGATTGTTTTTATAGTTCTTCTCTGTCCTTTCTTCTCTTGCTCTCTTCTCTCTGTCTTGCTGGATTTCTTTAGTGACATACTTAGATTCCCTTTTCTTTTTTTTTTTTTCATATCCACTACTGGTTTTATTTGTGGTTACCATGAGATTTGGATATAACATCTTCTGCATATAGCAGTCTATATTAAGTTGATGGCTATTTAAGTTTGAACCCGTTCTAAAAGCACTAAAGTTTTATGTCTCTCCAACTCCACGTTTTAGGTATATGGTGTCATCATTTTATTTTATGATTCCCTTAACTGATTTTATAGATATACTTAATTTTACTGCTTTTGTGCTTCCTACTTTTCTTACTTCTGCTTATGGTTTTTCTTTCCACTCAAAGACTCTCCTTAAATATTTATTGTAAGATTGGTGAAGTTGTGATGAATTCCTTTAACTTTTGTTAGTCTGGGAAACGATCTTTCCTTCTATTCTGAACTATAGCCTTGCTGGATAGAGTATTCTTGGCTGCACTTTTTTCTTTCAGCTCTTTGAATATATTATACCACCCATTCTGGCCTGCAAAGTTTCTGCTGAAAAATCAGCTGATAGCCTTTTGGGATTTTTCTTGTATGTAGCTATCTTCTTTTCTCCTGCTGCTTTTAAAATTCTCTCTTTACCACTACTTTTTGCCATTTTAATAACCATGTGTCTTGGTATGGACCTCTTTGGGTTGATTTTGTCAGGGAATCTCTGTGCCTCCTGGATCTGGATTTCTATTTCCTTCCTCAGATTAGGAAATATTTTCAGCTATTATTTCTTCAAATAAATATTTTGCAATCTTTTTTCTCTCTTCTCCCTCTGGGATCCCCATAATGTGGATGGTGTTATGCTTGATGGTGTCACTGAGCTCCCTTAATCTATTCTCATTTTTTATTATTCTGTTTTCTTTCTCTTGTTCACTCTGATTAATTTTCATCACTCTGTCCCCCAAGTCACTCATCTGTTCTTCTGCTTCTGTATTTTAATTTAATTTTTGAGTTTTTCATCTCTGATTTGTTCTTTTTAATGTTTTCTGGCTCTTTGTTGAAGGCCTCACTAAGGTCCTCCACTCTTTTCTCAAGTTCAGTGAGTATATTTATGACCATTACTTTAAATTCTCTATCAAGCATATTACTTACCTCTATTTTGTTAGCTCTCTTGCTGTGATTTTGTCCTGTTCTTTCATTTGGGACACACTCCTCTGTCTCTGTCTCTCTCTCTCTCTGTCTTTCTCTCTCTCTGTCTCTGTCTGTCTGTCTGTCTGTCTCTCTCTCTCTCTCTCTCTCTCNTAGAAAAGTCAGCTATGCCTCTGGCTCTTGAAAGTATTAGCTTTATAAAAAAGAGGTCCTATAGTGCCCTGCAGTGCAGTGTCTTTTGTTCTCCAGAACCTGGCACTTCAGGAGTGTCTCTTGTGTGTTTCATGNGTGACAGAGCTGTTTTTCCTTAGTCGAGTCATCTGCAATGGCTCTCTTTGTCTTTGTGGACAGTGGTTAGGGCCATTTTGGAGCCACATTAGGCTTGAGGTGGGTCAGACCAAGCATTTGACAGATCTGCAGACACCAAACTGAAGGACACTCTCCCTGTGTTGCCCCAAGACACTTTTGTTGGTAGGCATGGCACTATCCCTGTGTTGTACCCTGAGAAGCTTTCATTGGTAGTTGAGGCCTGCAGTCAGACCATATGTCTGCCCCCAGCCCACTGCTTGAGCTGCAGTTGAACTGATATGTGTGGTTATCTTCCCCTCTCCCCAAAGCAAGAGTCACTTTGGAGTGGTGCTGGCCCGTCCTGGTTGCTTGCACAATACCATGCTTGCGTCCTCACTTTGGATGGACTCCTGCCAAGGGCATGTTTGATAAGGTGGGTCCACAGGAGAATCCAAGAGGCAGGGTGCCCAGTATTAGCAAGGTGTGTGCCAGTCCCTGTGGGAGGTTAGGTGTAGCTCCTTTGGAGAACTGCTGAGGATGGGTTGAAGGGGAAGGGTCCACAGAAGCTCACAGGGGTGGAGTGTGCTGTTAGCAAGCTAGGTGGAAGGGTTCCTCTTGGTTCCCACAGGTGTCTATGTATCTAGGCTGGGAGTGGGGGAGGGAAATGGCAACTGCCATCTCTTTTGTTATTGGAGAAGTCTCCTAAAGTTCCCTGCCTTTCCAGCACATGTTCTGATATTAGTAAATAAATCTCCTTCCCATATGCCTGAAGTGTTTGTCAAACTGCTGCTTCTACGCTGTATCTCAGTGGGGTTGTTTGTTTTGTTTTGTTTTTAAGCTACAAAACTCAGTTTCCTCTCACCTTCCAGATGTCCCAGAGCTAAGCCCACTGATTTTTAACATTCCTGGTGTTAAGCCCCACTGATTATTGGAACTCACAAAACCCCTCTGGTTTTAAAAAACAAATGTTATGGGGATTTGTCTTCCCAGTGTGGGTACCCTGTGCCTGGGGTGCCTTGTGTGGTGTCTTCTCCTCTCCCTTTTCTATACCTTTGGTGTCCTTCCATCCTGTGTACAGTCTCACAGGTCAATTTGGTTCCCAACCATGTCTCCACTCTTCCTCCAACTATCAGTGTGGCCTCTTCTCTGTGATTAGCTGTGGATAATCTGTTCTGCCAGTCTTTGGGGCATCTTCTGCATTATTTACACTGATGTGGCTATTATGTAGGTATATCCATGGTATGAGGTGATCTTAGGATTGTCTGCCATCTTCCTGGAAGACCCAGGGACCCCTTTTTAATTAAATTCAAATGTGGGGGCACCTGAGTGGCTCTGTCAGTTAAGCATCCAACTCTAGATTATGGCTCAGGTCATGATCTCACAAGTTTGTGAGTTCAAGCCCTGTATGGATCTCTGTGCTGACAGTGCATAGACTGCTTGGGACTCTCTCCCTCTCTCTCTCCCCTCTCCCATTCTGTCTCTCTCTCAAAATAAATAAATAAGCTTAAAAAAAGGAAATGTGCCTTTCACTGGGTATTGTAAAAGAAAGGGAACGAGAATAGGCTGATAAGCCTACATTATGGGAAAAGTCTGACCTCATCAAACTTCCATCTTTCACCAAATGAAGAGTGGCATTATGCATGCTAATACATGTACCACGTACCTAAGCATATGCCAAGCATTTGCCCACACATAGACACAAGTGTACAAACATATATGCACATTGTTGTATACCAGAACATACATGAAAACATGTACAAATACATGTTAGAAATACACCCACATTAGCCTCTATAATAACAACAGCACCAACAGCTAACATTTATATAACACTTACCCTATGCCAGGAAATGTGTAAGAAGTTTTAATGCATTACTTAATCTTCACAACTGCCCTAGAATATAAAAGCACTTAGAGGTTAAGTAACTTGCCTAAGGTCACAAACTATTAAGTCATGGAGCTGGAAATCAAGCCATAATCACTGAATGCAGTCCCCAAGCATATGCATATACAAAGGCAGACACTAGGCACCCATGCAGAGGCACACCCATATCCATAGGAGCATGCCCATGAAAACACAAATCCAGTAATGTTTCTCTTTCCTCAAGTTTGCCATGTTACATATTTTACAGGGCAGTCTGACATGAGAAAAACTTGGTAACATGCATTGATGCCTGAAGCTGCTCAGAAGCAAACAATATCTGTTTGATACCCTAACACACTTTGGTTATCTCATCACATCTACCAATTACATCTTTCCCCAAACTTTTATCTCCTCACATTCAGCTTTCTATGTTCAGGGTTCCTGGTCATCTACCACCTCTCCCATACCAACCAGTTTCTCATTCTGTCCTTTCAAGCACTAATCCTTCCTAACAATGTCCTGTCCCCTTGATCCTTACACAGAGCGACATAATGTATGACAAGCTCAGTGTCCTGATTGATGTCCTGGCTGAGGAGGTAGCAGTTGAGAAAAGTGCTACAGTATGTGCAGACAGTGGCAAGGCAGATGGAAAGCCCTTCGTCTCTCAAATAGACCACATAACCAAGTGCAAGTTGGAGCTGGCCACAAAGGCCCAGAATCTCCAGAAATCCTTGAAGCTCATCATATTCCAAGTTGAACAAGGTAAGGGTCCCAGAGTTGTGGCATTTGAGGTAAGGGAAAGAGAAGGTTCCAGTGGATGGTTTGCTGGTCTCCCTCACTCTGGGCACTCTGGGTCTGCTATTTGACTTCACTGCCAAAACTTGACTAGATTCTGTATTTATATAGCATCCAAAGTCAGTCCTCAGACTGCTAATTTGAAAAGCCTCAGTCCTAATAACGTGTCTCTTTGGTTCCTCTTACCTCCCAGGCAGTCAATCCTTGCAACTCATTTATTTTTTGAACTAACACTCATCCTAAACAATTACAGCTCCCAAGAGGTCTGGCTCAAAGCTCTGTCAGATTCCACCACCAGCCATGAAATTTTTTTCCACCTATTCCTGTTTCCTTCCAACCTCTAAGCCTGTGACTCACAATTTTAAAAAGAAAACAATGTTCATCTCTGCATGTCTTATATAGTGTTAATCAGGCACAAGAGCCCTGAGAGTGGTCCTGGGATCTCTGGCATTGACTGCCATTTCCCACAACTCATGACTTCTGTAGGTTTCCAACTCAGTATGAAACCTCTTTCAACTCCTCCAACTTCTTAATTTAACATTTTGGCTCCCACTTCTTCCCCACAATGCTTCCTTGAAAAACATATCAGAAAATGGTGTAAGACCGTGCGTTTTTCAACTGGTGGAATTGAGAAGTCCATGGAGCAAGGAAGTCCATTGGCTAGCCTCTGACTTTTAGCCATGGCACTTTCTCCTGCCTTGGTACGTTTATGTACAGCCTCAGCCAAGTTTCCAAGAAAAAAGGGAAGTCTCCATTCTGCACTGGGAATGAAGTAAACAGCCAGTTTGCCTCTATTTCTGTAGTTAAGTTTCCAAGTGGGGATGTAGCCATAATCTTATCACAAGTAACCCTTAGCCTGCTCCATGAGCATGTAAGTCAGATTTAGAGGTGCAACTTGTGGCCATGGGACAGAGAAAAGCACCTCTAGGAGGATAGGGATTGAACCTATCTATGAGCTTTGGCACAGGCTGAGCACCTGAGCCATCCAACATATAGGCTGGTGAAAGGAAGAAGACTTCTCAAATATTCTTGGAATGGGTGAAACATTTGAATAAAAGAATGGCATGGGGTCCTAGAGGCTCAAGTCTGGAATACAGTCAATGTGAATAAATGAAATAACAAAGAGGTGATAATGGAGGTAGAAGAACAGAGTGTTTCCCACTGTGCTCTCCCTGCCCCTGGCCCTGAGCTTCTACTCACACCACATTTACTGAGTGACAGAAAAAGCCTAACCAGTAAAATAGAGAAAGCTCAGGTATGGATATGAGGAGACATGGGGGCAATGCTGTAAGAAAGCTGACTACAAACAACATTATGGAGGAGAGGAGATGGTCAGATGGGGGTCTCTACTGGCATTAACTAAACAAAAGAGATGCTTAAGAAATGCTAAACAAATGTGGCCAATCCTCCTTCCTTTATTTCTCCCTCCCTCCTTTTGTACCTTGCTCTCTCCCTCCCTCCTTCTTTCTTTCCTACCTTGCTTCTTCCTTTTTTCCTTCTACTTTTTCTCTATAGTTCTGGATGAGCAAAGCCGTCAGACAATATCAGTTAAGAACTTTACTTCAGCTTTCTTCCTGGAAGATGACTCAGAAGACATTAGCCAGATGAGCCCAAGACACCGTAAGGATCTTTCTCTCCTTCTCTTATTCTAGTCTTTATCACTGTTTTCTAGTTTCCAGGGAATTAGGATGTTTTCACAATCCTACGCTGCAAGTAGATATCCCTCCCTCTTTCCTAGAAACTTTACAGTATAAGATCCCATGCCAATGTCCAGAAGTAATGACCTTGTTAGGTACTTTGAAAAGGCTGGCCTGATAAAACCCAAGATTTGAAGCAAGCAGCCCATCCTTACTTACTATTCTCTCAGAAGTCCCTGTCCATCTAAGATTATCCTTATTTTAAATGAGAACCTTGATTATAATCTAAGAGAAGGTCATCGAGTTTGACCATGGCTCCACAGAGAAAATAGGATGAAATGCAAGTGAGGAGATGGGCTTTCTTGTTTGTGTCTGACACCAAGGTGATGCCTTTTGTGTCTAGGTTCTGGTCGTGGTACTTTGTCTTCTATATCTTCTCTCAAAAGTGAAGACCTAGACAACCTCAATTTGGAGCACTTATATTTCACACCTGAAACTATGTAAGTATTTAGCCCTACCACCATATTATGACTTCTCCTTTCTCTGGCTAAGAGACTAGTCTAAGGATATCCAGAGTCAAATCCTGACTCTGCTTACTAGTTGTGTGACCTTGACAAGTAATTCAACTAATCTGAACCTCAGTTTTTTCATGCATAAGATGAAGATAATTGTAGAACTAGCCATATAAGTTTCTTGTGTTTATTCGATTTATATATACACAGTACTTGCACTGAATAGTGCTCAACACCATAGTTAAGTGCTATATGTGTTAACAGTAATTATTGTTATTCTTATTATAAATACTAGATAAATATTAGCTGTTGTTATTTCAAAGGACTTGTTTTTCCACTGTTGCCTTTAACAGTACAGAATTGGAGGTGCTAAAAAATAAATGAGCATTTAGGGGACTAGCTAGGAAATCTAAAAACATCTATCTCATTAGCCCTACCTCTTTAAAAATATTCCCAAGAGCCCAACCAAGTTCCACCACATTCACTCATTTTCAGTTCTATTAAGAAGAACAGTTTGAACATCACTTAGAGAAATCCCAATCTCTGGACTGCGATTGAGGGAGGCAAATCTCATGTGAGAGATGTGGGGTCAGTTTAGTGATGAATAAAAAATTATCTATGAGTAACTAAACTGTATTCATTTTCAGCTGCTCAAAAGGACAGAGTTGGCAATTATTTAAGATAACTGCAGCTTTTCATTCATTCCTATCTCCAACCCCCACTCCACTCTATTTCATCATTGGCTTACACTCATGTCTGAGGTCTCATGGACCTATCTCATGAGCTTTGATCAGTAATGTGCTGCCAAATGTTTAACGTGATTTATTCTGGGTGCAAACCCTCCCACCATGGCCTATTTCAAGCTACTGATATAATTCCATTGAATGCAGAGTTGGGACATAATTGGCATAATCAGTTGATATGAACTGGTACTAACTGGCTTCAACACACTACTGGTTTTGATGTTGACACCCAAGATGGATGCAGAAGAATAAAAAAAACTGCTTAGCTTTTTTGGTTGTGTATATATCTATCCTCTTTTATCAGTCTTCTCCCTCAAATGTGTGGTCACTTTGACGTTTGATGTGAAAGTGGTACAAAGGAGTTCAGACATTTCTGAAAACAGTAGTGCAGGCTTTACTTTCATCATACATTTTTATCTGAGATACTTATTCTTCATGGGAATAAGTCAATGACTATTTCCCTTTATTATATGTGAAGAAAATATTGGCTACTCATATCTAAGGGCTTTCAAGGATGATTTATTTATTATGAGCTCCAATCCCACTGAATCCTCCCAACTGGCTGGGTTCCTTCTCTTAAAGTTAACAAGCTAATTGTTAACATAATAGTATATTTATATGTGCCTGTCAAAAGCATAAGTCTTGTGCCCAATGTAAGGGAGTCCCTCCCTCAGTTGTTTTCAATTATGCAGATGAAGCCTCCAGACTAATGATAATGCTACTTTTTTCCTGCACCAATGTCTATCCTCTTCTCCCCGTTGGTGAATTTCAGACGCTTTAAAGAAAGATGTGTCATGAACAACTATTTTGGAATTGGACTGGATGCTAAAATTTCTCTGGAATTCAACACCAGAAGAGATGAACACCCAGGACAATACAAGTAAGGAAAAGGAACTCACCTCCCTACATCCAAACATGCAATCATAATATACACATATACTCCTACATTCCCTACCTTTCAGACAAGCAAGAGAAAGAGGTTCTTTGGAAGTAAAACACATTGGTCCCAACATTAGCCTAGTGTGATGGCATGCCCCAAATATTAACCTGAGTTGTGATGACTTTGCACTTGCATCCTGAACTTGGAGCTGTCTACATAGTTTAGACCTATAGACTGTTGTGTAACATAGCTCATGGTGTTACTATTATTGAAAACAGATTACATTGACTATTCGGCAAATTTCCTAACTTTGTTCTGTCTGTGAGAGCTTGACCAGGTCCTAGGACTGGCTTAAGTCTGTTTTTGCTTGGCAAGGCTGTAAATTATCAAAGATTGTCCTACTAGTTCTTGGTGTCCTTAATCTGTTTCCTCTGGCCCCATTGACTTTACCGTATCTGGTGTTAGCTTACTTGGCACCTTGTGGTACTTTTGTACTACAGACATACCTAAAGGCAGCCTCAGAGTTCTTGTAAATTGAAACCTCAAGTAACAAAAGCATGCCTCCCTCAACCATTTCTGCCACTTGCCACCAGAAGCTCTTTCTTAGAGCAGGCATGGGCTGAGGAACAAGTACTTTATTAGATATGTGCTTTGCAAATATTGTTTTCCAGTTGCTTGTCTTTTTTATGACTCATTTTATAGTAAACATTTTTAAATAGGTATGCATAGATGTATATAGGAAAATATTTATAATAATAAGACAGTGTTACCAGTGATTATTTTATAGGGATTCGATTGCAGGGTAATTTTGCTTTCTACTTTATATATTTCTTTTTTTAGTTATTGAAGTATAACTGACAATGTTATATTAGTTTCAGGTGTACAACATATTGATTCAACAATTCTACACATTTACTCAGTGCTCACCAGGATAACTGTCGTCACTANAACTGTCACTATACAATGTTATTAAAATATTACTGACTCTATTCCCTATGTTGTACATTTCATCTCTGTGACTTATTTATTTTGTAATTGGAGATTTGTACCTCTTAATTCCCTTTATCATCTATTTTGCTCATCTTTCCACCCATGTCTCCTCTGGCAACCACCAGTTTATGCTCTGTATTTATGAATCCTTTTTGGCTTTGTTTTGTTTTTATTTTGTAAATGTTTATTTATTTTTGAGAGAGAAAGAAAGAGCACAAGCCAGGGAGAGGCAGAGAGAGAAGGAGACACAGAATCTGAAGCAGACTCTAGGCTCTGAGCTGTCAGCACAGAGCCTCACATGAAGCTTCAACCTACAAACCATGAGATCATGACCAAACTGAAGTCGGAAGCTTCACCAACTGAGCCACCCAAGTGCCCCTATTTTGGTTTTTAGATTCTACATATAAGTGAGATTATACAGTATTTGTCTTTCTCTGTCTGACTTATTTCACTTAGCATAATACCCCCTGGGTCCATCTATGTTGCTGCAAGTGGCAAGATTTCATTCTGTTGCTTGTCTTTTTTGTTGTTGTTGTTTGTCTTTTAATTTACTCAAAGGCACCTTTTGAAATACAAAAGTTTAAAATTTGGATCAAGAAGATGTGGTTTATCTATACGATGGAATACTACATGGCAATGAGAAAGAATGAAATTTGGCCATGTGGAGCAACATGGATGGAACTTGAGGGAGTTATGGTGAGCGAAATAAGTCAGGCAGAGAAGGACACATACCATATGTTTGCACGNATAAGGTCTCAAAATTTTGCTCCAAAGATTTCTTCTAAAATTTGGGGGGTTTTTGTTCTTACATTTAAGTTTGTGATTTCCTTTGTGTTAGTTTTTGTGTATGGTGTAAGGTAAAGGTCTAAGTTCATATTTTTGCACATGAATATCCAATTACCACAGTATCATTTTTGAAGCTATCCTTACCCCCAAGGAAAAAAAAAAGTTAGCACCTTTCTCTAAAATAAATTGATCATAAATGTAAGGGTTTTTTTCCCTAGAAAAACCTTCTGTTCCATTATTCTATATGTTTATCCTTACACTATCTTAATAACTGTAGCTTTATAGTAAGCTTTGAAACTGAGAGATGAAAGTCCTCCAACTTTTTTCTTTTTCAGAATTGTTTTGATTGTTCTAGGTATTTTGAATTTCCATATAAATGAACTCCTATTTTTATAGATGAGAAAACTAAATTGCCAAGAGAACTTATTGTTTCAAACAGAGCCCAAATAATTTTGTGCTAGCCTTCGTGCATTTCAAAACTCATGCTTTGTAGTGACTCATTGGGGTTCTACTTTAAAAGCTCATAGTGGGGTGCCTGAGTGGCTCAGTCAATTGAATGTCCAACTCTTGATTTAAGCTTAGGTCATGGTCCGAGGGTCATGGGATCAAGCCCCATGTCAGGCTCTTCACTGAGCATGGAGCCTGTTTAAGATATTCTCTCTCCCTCTCTCTCTCTCTCTCTTCCTCTTTCTCTCCCTCTGCCCCTCTCCGTCACTCATGCTCTCTTTCTCTGTTTAAAATTAAAAAAATTAAAAATAAAAGCTCATAGTAATTTTTTTTTATCATAGATCCTATGGTTAGTAAAACCCTGTCCTTCCCAACTCCTTCCCAAGTCTCCCAATATCCTTTGCCTGTTTCACATTCTCTCCACTGGCTCCTCCTCTCTAATCAGCCTAGTAAGCTTAGCCCTATTCTATAGCACTGAAGTAAAGGCTTGATATACAGGTCTTGGAAATCCCTCCACTTTGCCAGAAAATTTATGCTTCAAATATATGGCAGTATGAGTCATATGTTCCAAATGAAATTGATCCCAAGCAGCCGAAATTTTGTGCTCCTGGAATGGCACTTGCAAGACCAGCTTGTGTATATAAACCGGTTATGCTCATAGCTTTTTATGAGTATTGCTTTCTGAATATAGCCTATCTCTTCCAAGTCTGAGCTAATATCAACATCAAGGAAAAGCAGGAAATTTGGCGGATGCTGAGGCTTCTAGGGGGCTCAGGAACTCATTTCATCAGGTGTTTGCATAGGGACACCATTTATATTATCCTAGCATCCCCTCGTGTTCAGTTATCATTTGATATGACCCCTCTCTACAAGAAGGTGCTTGAAGATGGTGCTGGCACAAATATAGACACATAGATCAATGTAACAGAATAGAGAGCCCAGAAATAAACCCCATGAATTTATGGTCAACTAATCTACAAAAAAGGAGGCATGAATATGCAATAGGAAAAAGTCTCTTCAGCAACTGATGCTGGGAAAACTGTACAGCTACATGCAAATGAATGAAACTGGACCATTTTCTTACAGCATACACAACAATAAACTCAAAATGGATAAAGACCTAAATGTGAGACCTGAAACCATAAAAATCCTAAAAGAGAGCACAGGCCAGTAATTTCTCTGACATAGTCTGTAACAACATTTTTCTAGATATGTCTCCTCTGGTCAGGGAAATAAAAGCAAAAATAAACTATTGGGACTACATCAAAATAAAAGACTTTGCACAGCAAGGGAAAAATCAATAAAACAAAAAAGACAACCTACTCAATGGGAGAAGATATTTGCCAATGGTTAAAGGGTTGGTATCCAAAATATATAAAGAATTTATGCAGCTCAACACCAGAAAAACAAATAACCCAGTTAAAATGGGCAGAAGATGTGAATAGACACTTCTGCAAAGAACACATCCAGATGTCCAACAGACACATGAAAAGATGCTCAATATCATTAATCATCATGGAAATGCAAATCAAAACATCAATGAGATACCACCTCACACCTATCATAATGGCTGAAATGAACTACACAATAAACAAGTGTTAGCAAGGAAGCGGAGAAAAGGGAACCTTCTTCACTGTTGTTGGGAATACAAACTGGTGCAACCACGTGGAAAACAATATGGAAGTACCTCAAAAAAGTTAAAAATAGAATTACCATATGATACAGTAAGTCCACTAATGTATATTTACCCAAAGAAAATGAAAACACTAATTCAAAAAAGATGTATGCACCCCTATGTTTATTACAGCATTATTTACAATAGCCAAAATATGGAAGCAACCCAAGTGTCTATCCATAGATGAATGGATAGAGAAGATGTGGTGTGTGTGTGTGTGTGTGTGTGTGTATGTGTGCGCGTGTGTGTGTGTGTGTGTGTGTGTGAGAGAGAGAGAGAGAGAGAGAGAGAGAAAGAGAAGGAATATTACTCAACTATAAAAAAGCATGAAATCTTGACATTTGCAATAACATGGATGGATGTAGAGGGTATAATACTAAGTAAAATAAGTCAGTCAGAGAAAGACAAATACCATATTATTTCACTCATATGTGGAATTTAAGAAAGAAAACAAATGAACAAAGAAAAATGAGACAAACAAAAAAACAGAGTCTTAGGTATAGAGAACATACTGACGGCTACCAAAGGGGGGAGGTGAGGAGGTGTGGATGGGTGCAATAGGTGATGGGGATTGATGATGAGCCCTGAGTAATGTATAGAATTGGTGAATCACTATATTGTACAGCTGAAATTAATATAACACTGTATATTAATTACACTGGAATCTTAAAAATATTTTTTTTAAAAGGAAGTAACTTGAAGAATAAAATGGTGTCTCCTCTTGCTTTTCTTCATCCATTTATATTTATATTGTTCAAGCTCTGACTATCTTTCTCTACTTTTATCTCCCCATAGTAGCCGCCTCAGGAACAAGATGTGGTATGGCCTTCTGGGAAGCAAGGAACTTTTGCAGCGCTCTTACAGGAAACTAGAAGAACGAATACACCTGGAGGTGAGTGGGAAAAGAGGGCAATATTTCCTGGACATGGAGAAAGGACACTTCATTACTTTGGGAATCAACTTTCCCTTATATCTTTGGTTCTTCCCAAACTTTAACCTCTATCCTCCCTCACAGCTCATGGAAGGAAGGCATGAGGATAGATTTCTATTTTATGGATAAGAAAATGATAACATGAAGAGAAGACAGAGCCCTTCCCCCATCTCTGTAAATGTCCCTTCACATTGGTATCTGAAGGGACAACCAATGAGAACTACTTATTTCTTTCAGTGTGATGGAGAAGCCATCTCCTTGCCAAACCTGCAAGGCATTGTAGTGCTCAACATTACCAGCTATGCTGGAGGTGTTAACTTTTGGGGAAGCAGCACAGCAACCACAGTGAGTATGGAACAAGGATTAGGGAAGGAAAAAAGCTTGACCCTTCTAAGGTCTCTCATAAAGGGGAGTTGCACTGACTGGTGTAGGAAGTAGACACTGGGAGGAATAGGAGGTAGACTGGGAACATTTATTAGCCCAGCTATATGATTGGGGCTTTTTAAAAAGGCAATTACCATCCCAGAGCACAAGGATCATCCAAAAACCTCAGGATCAGACCAATCTTTAATTGTTGCCTGGACTTAGAATTTTCTACTCCTCAGGCCTGAAAGATCTTTGAAAGATTTCTCTCATCTCCAAGGAGTTCTGTCAATAAAACCTCCTGGGAAATTTGCATGGCCCCTTTCCTCTGAGCTCACTCAAGAAGGTTATGAGGTCAGTGGGACTGGCCTTGGCGATTTATGATGCTAGATTGGACAGGAAGGAGCCAGCTAAGAGTTGTGATCTCAAAAGGGGCTAAGAATTGTGATCTCAGTGCCCTTTTCCCAGATTGCCTTCCTGACCTCATCTTTCCCCTTTTAATATGTAGTTTTTTTCTACTCTTCATGAGCTAGAAAAATTCTCACGAGGACCCTTCAAAGCATATGTGTTTGTGATAGACACGGTGTGGTCTCTCAAGAGTGGGATATGTGATACAGTTTTTCCTCCTCAGGAATATGAGGCTCCTGCAATAGATGATGGGAAGCTGGAGGTAGTGGCTATCTTTGGCTCTGTACAAATGGCAATGTCCCGAATCATTAACCTGCATCATCATCGTATCGCCCAGGTAGGCAGGGGCCAGGTAGGCACCAGAAAAAAGCTGGGCTTTATGGCTAAAATCTAGAATGTGGAGTAGTCTCACTAATTAAGTAGGTGTGAGAGTGGTAGGGTGGAAGGAGGTTATTTGGTGGGTGGGAAGGTACTGGTTAAGGTTGGAGACAGAGTTCGTGGGGACCAAAAGGAGCAAAAAGCCCATAGGAAACACATGTTTTTCCCTGAGATAATCTGATTCACATCCTTGCCAGTCCTGTTTCAGATACACATTAAGGCAATTACTGTGGGATTATCAGACTGGTCTGTAGTGGTCACCTCATTTTTCTCCCCCATTCTCCCTCCTCTTCTCTGGCAGTGCCGTGAGGTGATGATAACCATTGATGGTGAAGAAGGTATCCCAGTTCAGGTGGATGGGGAGGCCTGGGTTCAGAGGCCAGGACTTATCAAGATCAGATACAAGAATGCTGCCCAAGTGTTGACAAGAGATCGGGTAAGAAAGAAAGTCTCACCTTTCTCCTACATTGTCTCATCTACAGCTATCACTTGAGTATTGAATACTTCTGTCAAGCAGAATTCCTCAAAGGAATGTCTGCATGCCACTTATATCAGAGTTACCTTGGATGCTTATTAGAGATGTGCATTCCTGGGTCCCACACCAGACCCACTGAATCAGAATGGGGGTGGGTAGTTCCTGGGAATTTCATTTGTAAACAAGCCCTCTGAGACATTCTACTATATACTGACATTTGCAAACCACTGTCCAAAAGAAGAGAGTGAGACAAGGAGCTCCCTCCTTTGGTTTTGGACAAAGTTATTCTGCTCCCTCCACTGCACAGAGTGCTAAAGTCTAAAGTGCTAAAGAAATCTCCCTCAACAAGAGATTCTTCATTGACTATGGTCTTTAGGTTCCTCTAAGTTTCAAAATGCTGCATTCACAAATGTCACCCAGTTTGATTAAACCATCTACAGCTAGAAAGAAGCCATTACTGATCAGATGCTCAGGGCCTGGAGGCTTTCTTCCACTCTGACCTGTGAATAGTCCATAGAAACAGGATTAGAGAGGGGAGGGGAAGTCTAGTTTACAAACTGCCTACTTTGTGCTAGGCACATATATTCTCTCAAGTAGGTACTGCCAACAATCCTATGAGGTAGATACTCTTATTTCCATTTTACAGGTGATGAAAATGAAAACCAGAAAGGTTAAATAATATGTGCTAGGTTCACACAACCAGTAAATGACGAAGCACAATTCAAAATTAAACTAGATATGTCTGACTCTAAAATCCATCACAACATATGGCCTAGATTTGGCAAAGAAGGGAGCATGAAAGTGTTCCACTGTCTTATGATTGTGATGCCCTCATATAAGAGCTTCTGGAAGTTGAACATCTAACTGACTGAAGCGTGTTGTTGCAAGATGTAGCACAGTAGCAACAACAACAACAAAATTTAATAGTGCCTAGTAGGAAAGAGATAGTGAATAAAATGAAGGATAGATGTGGAGGTGTATAGATGAGTGTATAGCAGAATGGATGGGGTCCTCTTTCTCCTTTACCCACTATACCCTCAAATATCAGACACAAACAGATCTGTCATGTACACTCTTAGCTATATCAATCACCAGGATCTGCCACCATCTTCATTTCCAGGACTTTGAGAACTCAATGAAAATGTGGGAGTGCAAACACAGTGAAATTCAAGCTGCCTCTCAACCCCAGCTGGACTCCCAGGAATTTCAGGATAGCCTCTCTGATGAAGAGTATGCCCAGATTCAGCACTTAGTTTGGATTGCAGAAAATCTCATCAGCAAGTAAGTGGACTGACTTACAGGGCTGGGAATTCCAAGAACAGATAGAGAAAGAAAAACTAACTTGTGTCTATTGGCTGCTAGAGAGCCTGGCCTCAGAAAGGAATCTTTTCCAGAGCCCTGAAGGTTGACAGGAACCCTGACAATCCAGGCAGAAAATAGTCTTTGGCTCAGCAATAAGCCAGCTTGAACCTCCCCCTTCAGCCCCAGAGATGAATTTTGATCTCCTGCTACCCCAGGCCCAATAGGACTAAGAAGTTTATCCTTGCCCTTAAATAACAGGAGGGCCTCAGCGTTCTTGGAATAAGCTCTCCTTCTGACTTCTGACTCTCCCAAAGCATCCAGTATTTAATTCGGTGAGACAAGGATCAACAAAGACAAATACCTAGAGAGCAGAAACGTTTTCTGGCATAGCTGGCTACCCAACTCGAATACCCAGGGCTCTCATTTTTACCCTCAGCTCAACTCTCACCAGAACCCCAGGCCAGAATTTTTTTTTTTTTTTTAGAATTACCAGACTCATTTATCTGTTCTTGTTTTATTACAGACTTACTGACCTGAGCAAGGTCCACCAGCATGTATCTGTCCTCATGGATTCTGTGAATGCCAGTGCTGACATCCTGAATGATATATTTTATAGCCAAGACAATGGCAATGAGACAGGTGCAGCTTCCTGCATTCCCAGTGAGGTAAGAAAGGAAGGGGCAGATGAAGAAAAGGAGTCAAACCAAATAAGAAAGGAGGTGAAAGTGAAGGAAAGTGAGCCAAAGGCTGGGTGGAAAGACTAGGCAAATGATATGGCAAGTAACTGATTGATAGGGTGGAGGGGAAGACAAGTATTCCTTGACTTGCTACAGGTCCAGAGTGACTACGGGAGGGGGCAGATGGGAATCCCACAGCAGATTTCATCAGCCTGAGAGCTAGCCCTCTTCCTGATAGCTGTCAACCACACTGGCCTAGGGGGGAGAAATAGCCAATGGATATTGGCATTGGCACTTCCTCATCTTGGGTGGATCCCTGTAAAACCTGTTGAGGCAACGGCTGTCATTGAAACCTGAGCTCCAGGCTGCCTCAGTTTCTCTCTTGAGGGTAAGGTCCAGATTAGGATACTTGGTGTTAAATGTGTCATCCCATGACTTTATTCATTGCTAGAATATTTAAGTGATTCTTTTAAAAAGTAAATTTAGTGCTATACAAATAATACAAAAGGGCCACATATAGGATCAAGTCCTCCTGAAATGTGGGTTACTTATTTATTTTAGGCCAGATCTTACCTGGTGGAAGCCTGGAACTCAAAGCCTGGAGTTTCTTTTATTTATTTATTTTCCTAATGACCAAGTGATTTATTTGAAAAGTTTATTTGATTTAGCTACTAGTTATGCTGAGCTAAATAAGTCAGGCAGAGAAGGACATATACCATATGTTTGCACATATAGGAGGGTTAGGAGGAACTTAACGGAGAACCATGGGGAAGAAGAATGGGAAAAACAGTTGGGGAGAGGGAAGGAGGCAAACCATGAGAGGCTCTTGAATGCTGAGAACAAACTGAGGGCTGATGGGGGTGGGGGCAGAGAGGAAGGGGGGCAATGGGCATGGAGGAGGGCACTTGTGGGGATGAGCACTGGGTGTTACATGGAAACCAACTTGACAATAAACTATTTTTAAAAAATAGAGAATTCTCAAATTATCCTAATTTTTACTTTATACCACATCTTTCATTTTAACAAAGGCATGATCATTAAATTTAGGGTTTTTTGGTTTTGTTTTCATATTTCAATAATTTGGCCACCTTAAAATATAAAGTAGATTTTACAATTTATTTTTGAATGTATCTGTTTTCTTAGACATAATGTAAATTCTTGGTAGAGATTGTTCTTATGTTTATTTTAATTTACCACCACTTCTTTACACTCAGGAAGTCAAAGAATCACTTGTATACATACATTTGGACCCTTAAGTGATGATGCTACTATTAAGCTGAATATTTTTCACACTCATGAAGCTATAATGAATGAATTGGGAAATCTGCCACCCTTCTCTTCCGATTTAAAGAATGCTATAAATTATCATTAGTTGATAGAATTTCAAGTGAATCTTCAGGTGCCTATATATTTGAAAAATTAAAACAACTGGTGGAAAATATTAAATAACAAAAATTTAATTGTTGAAAGTAATACAAATTATGTAATATTTCATTACATAATTATATCAGAAGGCGATTTGTATTCAGGCAGCTTAATTTAAAAATTTAAAATAACTACATTATTTTGCATTTATTTAATCTACAGAAAATGATGCATTTATTATTCAATTCCAAAACTAAAATAAACGTGAACTTGAAAGATTCTAAGTTAATCTCCTTTTCATAGGATTCTGTACTTTTTTGTAGAAACACAAAAGTGGACTTTTCAGACAGCACAATGCTTTTACTACCACATTTTATACTAGGTGTATAAAGTAAGAAATACCTAGTCTTTGTATATCCTGTGAAAGGAATAAGCTTAGAGTTTCAAAAAGAGATAGTTGGACTCAACTGCACCTACCATGGGGAAGGTGGTTGTAGTGTAGCAGCAACAAGTAGCATCAGATTTACTCTCTGGTTTACATGCTTTCCTATTTCACTATATCCACAGCACTTGATCAATGGTGTCAAATGCCAAGCTGTGCTGCACCACTTCGTAGGACACACCAACACAGCTGTACCAGTAGTTGACAGCTCTGGTTCTGTCAATTCTGGTTTGCTGATACCCATGATACACTAGTTGTGCTATATTTTGAATATTACTTTTTCACCTATAGCCACATCCTACTAGCCTGCTCCTACTTTCCTACAGAGAAGCCAGCTGCATGCTTACTAACCAACAACTCCCCTGTCTTTGTCCTTTCCCTTCCTTTCTCTTCCTTTCTCTTCCTCTCAGACTCTAAGCAGGAATGATGCAGTAGATGTTACATTTAGTCTTAAAGGGCTCTACGATGACACCAAAGCTTTCCTGGATGAAAACTTGGTGAGTGGAGAGGGTTGGAATGAGGGAGGGCAAGGTATCCCATCCGAAGATGGTCATGGTCTATGCTTGGTTCTGGCATGCTGGAAGACATGTAGGAGTAGTTTGGCCAGGTGTTTACCCTGGCAGTCCCTGATGTGTCATCCTCACCCAGGGTTGTCATTGATTGTATAAATTCATGGGTTATGCTAAACCATAGGATCTACCATATCCTGAAAAAAGTCTCTCCTCCTTTGACCAATGTCTCCTGGATACAGACCAAGCCAATCAAAAGCAGAGTGGTCTCATCATAACTAAAAGCTTCAGTAGAAAAGGGTGAGCTCTTTTGAGCTGCTCTATATCTCCCAAGTTTCCATATATGTTTGTCACCATGTGGGAAACTCTAGGTTCAAATCCCAAATATGCCACTTACTAACTGTTTAGTTTCCTAAGACTGCTATATCAAAGTATTAAAACCTAGGTAACTTAAAACAACAGAAATTTATTGCCTCACAGTTTTAGAGACAATCAAGGTGTCAGCAGGGCCATATTCCCTCTGAAACCTTTAGGCAAATCCTTCCTTGCCCTTTCCTAGCTTCTGGTGACTGGCTGGAAATCTTTGATGTTCCTTGGCTTGTAGATACATTACAATCCTTTATCTTCATATGGTATTCTCCCTGTGTCTCTATCTTCACATGACCATCTTCTTATAAGGACACCAGTCACACTGGATCAGGGCCTACCCCACTCCAGTATGACCTCACTGCAATGACCCTATTTCCAAATAAGGTCATATTCTGAGGTACTGGGGGCTAGGATTTCAATATATCTTTCTTGTGGGAGGAGACAGAATTGAATACATAACACTAGCTGTGTGAAGTAACCTCACATCTCTGGGTCTCAGTTTCCCTATCTATAAAATGGTAATTGTAATCTCTACCTCTCCACATTGTTGTGAAAATTAAATTAACTATTGTATATTAAGTACATAGCTGGCCTGGCACCTAGTAGCAGCCTGATATGTGGTAGATTTTATTAGCGTAAGGGAAAATGGACTGATGCTCATTTTTTGAGCTATAAGAATAGTTGAATGTTTCTCATAATGCAAAGACCATAGGCATACTTGACAAGTGTGCTCTGATGAGTCAACCACATCATGACCGCCCCACTTTGGGTTGGCTGCTAAAGCCCTGAGGCAGGTGCTGTTCTTGCCTCTCATCTAATTAAGGTTTATTTGAAGAGGGGCTTCTGAGTTTATATTGCAAGAAGTGCATCCACTTCCCCTTTTCCATTTGCACATCTAATTGGCACACTGCACAGGCGGCAAAGTGGCTAAAGCATTCAGGCCAGGCTGTCCCAGCATCTAAGCCCCAAGCTAGAATCTTTCAGCCTTAACAGCAACAAAATTACCTTCTATATATAGGCAGAGCTCAATGGCCTTGCCAGTCTGAGCAGCAGGAAATATGGGAGTTTGGCCTCTCATTGCCTCTCAGGCTTTCTTGAAGCTCACGGCATGAAAATTAGTTTGTGCCAGCCAACAACCCCAATTGAGCATATACCACACTTAACACAGGGTAAAAGGCCTGGTAATGACACACATACACATTACACACATCCAAATGAGACCAGGGGGCAGGCAGCAACTACCTAAGAATGACCACATATCTCCAGAAAGACTATGGCAGAGGTGGCATGGAAATAAAGCTTATTTCATTTTGGTGTTGTTATTATTCCCCTTGAAGAAAGAGGGCAGTAAGGAGCTCAGTGTTGGCAGAGGGATGTAGGCTTATGATGAAGTAAATCACAAACAGTAACTCCCACTTTCTTTATCTGGCAGCCTCACTTATGCTATGTATGGCCAGTGATGTGTTAGAATAGGAACCAAGAAATAAGCAACAAAGTCCTCTGAGTCAGTTTGCACATTTACCTCAGAAATTCCCGGGCAATGTCTCCAATAGAACCAGAAGGATAGGAGAATAGAGCATGAGATTCGGACCCACCAGCCTACATTTTTTTGAGCCTGAGTCTCTGGATGCTAAATAGGAAGTCATTAGGAAGCCATTTTATTCTTCTCCTGTTAAGATTAGAAATCATTTTCCAAGGCCCTCAATCCCTCTTTCTTCTCTGTGGCTTTGGGTTGACCGCCAAACCCCTTTTGAGCATTGCTGGTAAGTATGCCCTTAGGGACTCCCTGATCTTTTCTCCCTTACCTTGAAATGATAGCCATTTCTACCTGACACCTCCTATCCCCCATCCCACTGTCATGTGCATACATATGTCCCATGCATCTGGGCTACTCTGTACTATCCTAAATCATTATTTTTAAAGCAAAAACAAAAGATTGTCTGTCAGCACTGACTTGTTTCTCTCTCATATCCCATCCTGATGGACCGTAATCTCCAACCCCATCCGCCACCTATTTAGCTGCCCCTCATTTGTGACAGTGGGTAAGCCTCCATTTGTGGCTGGGGGTTCAAGTGGCCCATGCACAGCTAGAAGCCACATAAATGCCAGATTGAAAGTAAAGTATATGACAGGAAGGAGAGGTGAGGCCAAGTTAGGTGGGCTGGGAAGCATGTCAGGGCTCATGATAGCAACATGAATCTGTTCTCCCAGCTCACTATTTAATGGAACATTAACTATCTCAACTATGTTGCTGGTCTAGGATTTGGTTCTTCTGAGTTGGAGATAGTCCCAGAAGAATTCATTTTAATTCTCCATGGACTCTAAAGAGTTCATCCAGTGGGTTCTGGGGGTTGTTAGGAAATGCTTAGGCTTTGTTTCCTGAACCTGTGGGAAAAGCCATCTGGATCTAATTTCTTAATTACAAAGAGTGACTAGCTGGGGGCTAAAGCACAGCTTGGGGAGGCAGACCTCTGTCAGAGAGAGAAAATTGGAGCCAATCTTTCTCTAGCCTTCTTCTTGCTTCACAAAGCAGCCTTTAAACTATGGTAACTGTGTAATAAAGATTCCCCTCAGCATCTGGCCACCCCAAATATCCTTTCTGGGCAGTGTGGTATATAGGCTGGCCTACAGAGTTAAACATATCTGAGTTTCTATCTAGCTATATGATCTTGAGCACCAAACTTCTTTGAGTCCGTTTTCTTGCCTATAAAATAAGAATAGTACCTTGTAAGGTATTATAAAGTTATTGGAAAGATAGAATGATACCATGTAGGCCTAATGCCTGGCATACAGCATGTGCTAGAAATTGGTAGCTTTTATTTAGGGGGGACACTAAGATGTCTCCAGGGATATGAGGGTAAGGGTAAGACCTTTGTTCTGGACCCTAAGCTGTAGGGATATAACTCAAGTGTTAATTGGTACTGGTCAAAGGGCCACTCTGCTTGCCAAACTGTGAGCATGCCCAGACCCAAGGAAATCACCACAAAAATGGTTGTTTCCTGGAACTCCCTATTGAGAAAGTAAAGAGCTAGCTACGCTTTCCATTGACACCATGGCCAAAAGAGATACAAGTGCTACCCAAAGAGATACCCTGTGGTCTCATGGCTACTAGTAGGGACTGAGAGTGTGGGAGACAGCCAGAGTTTATGAAGACATGGTGTTAGGCATTGGACACTCACTCTTTTTCCTGTCTTTGCCAGCTGAGAAATGCTGAGGATGAGGCCACACTGCAAACTGCCCTGGATACCATGAATAAGGAGTTTGAAAAGCTATCTGAGATCAACTGGATGAATTCAATCCTTGTTCCAGAGGTGTGTTAACTGAGGATTAGGAAATAAAGAGGAAGAGGGATTCTTCCTTGGTTCTTTCCCTTCCAGTGTGAACCAGGAGGACACAGTGACTGATGTAGCAAAAGGTGTCCAGTAGTGAATTTCAACTTGAGCTTAAAGGAGGCTCCTCCACCCATCTCCTCATCATAAGCAGACAGGACATGGTGGAAAGCACACTGAAAACTAGACGACCTTGGGAAAATAACCAAACAGAAAAACTATTCTGTGGCAGCGGGTTATTGGGAAAGATTAAGCAAGATTTGTTTTTTTTTTTTTTCCTATGCTGTTCTCTGGTCACAATTCCCCCTCTCTGCCCAATACCTGCTACTAGGAACTAGATTTCATCTGGCACATACCATTATGACCAATACCAGTTGTGTACAGCCAACATCTATTCTAAATGGTTGGTGCCCAGACCATACGGTGGTTAAAACACCTCTCTCTGCTACTTCTTGTTCCTCCCACTCTGGGAGGATAACAGGCTTTCTCAGTGCCTTCCCTTAGCAGGTATGTGGCTTGAAAGAAAATCAAGCATGGCAGCAGTGGCTACAATAGCCGTGGGGATGCTGTCATTTTGGAAGAATCAGATTAGGAAGAAGAGGAAGACAGGTTTATATTCTTCTTCTAATGGAGAGGACTGGAGGTATAAATATCTTGAAGAGAAGAAAATCCCAAAGCTTATTGGAATGTGTTTGACTAGACTTTCTAGCAACAAGGTTAACCTGGGAATTATGCTTTACTAATATCAATGGCAAAATAAGCACACTTTAGCAGGAATGAGAGGGCTGGGAGGCTAGGCTGGAATTAAAGATGATCTGTACAGCAGAGAACGCATATTCATAATTGAGAGCTATGTGTGGAGAACCCTCTTTGCATTCCAGACAAGGAAGCAGGTGGCCTGTGAGGTAGGTCCTTCCCTACATGAAGGTATTTGGCCAAGGAGGTGTGTTGCAGCTCACCAAACTGTATGTCTGAAAGAAGGGGTGCTTTTTTTCTAATTACACAGAGGTGCCATGTGAGCTACCAGTTCTAGCAATCTCACTCTTCCAATCTCTAGCCAAATGACCTCAGGCAAAATATTTTACCTCTCTGAGCCATTGCTTCCTCATTTCTAAAATAGGGATGAAAATAGCCACCTTGAAGGTTGTTTGGGGACTTAGAGTATTTATTAAAGACTTAGCAAGGCACCTGGCATAGAGTAGGATCTTGGTAAAGATGATTTGCCCTCCTACGGGATGAGACTAGTTTCCCATGCCTGGATAGATAACAAGTCTGTCTGCTTTCTGTAGCCATGCATGTTCACCAACTTGTCAGGTCTCTAGGAATTGTTTCTGAATGTTAGGCAACTAATTTTGACCTTCCTCTTGCTGTGGTTTCCCAGGAAAAATCTTCAGACACTGACAGCAGAAGCATCAAATTGAAAGTTAAGTTCCCCAAATTGGGGAAGAAGAAGCTAGAAGAGGAAGACAAGCCTAAATCAGGCCAAGAAGTCCAGGGTTTTATTGGTAAGTGCTCCCCACAGACATAGGGGTCATGAAGACTTTCCCAGCAGCTTGGGCACCTCCCAGGGACCTAGAGTTCCCATTAGAAATAGTCACAGGTATGGTGGTAATGGAGAAGGAGATGGGCTAGGAGCCAACCTTAGGCAATGCTAAGCAGCCTCTAAGACAAAGTGTGAGTTAAAAAATGATATGGACACTGGCAGTGGGAGAACCTGAGAAGGAACTACTCTGTGTGTTCTCTGTGATACAGACAGCTGAAGAGAAAGATGAGAACAGGCAGTTACTTTCCTGCTTGACCTATTCCTGTCCTTGGTTAATGAAGTATAGCAAAATAGTCATACTTAGATCATTATCCCAGTC
>NW_027528227.1:74452-76133 GCF_008692635.1 Crocuta crocuta
ATCATTATCCCAGTCATATACAGCTACAAGCTTTTGGTTTTGTTCCAGAAAGCAGTATTGTTTGAGATGATTTGTGGGTGTCAGTTCTGGGCACCTACATGGTGAAAACTAATTTCTGTAACCCATCTAAACCTATTTATCTGTAAATCCCTGGAAATGCAAGTTTACTCTGTTATATTATATTATTATTACTTAATTATTAACTAAATTTTGGTTTCATCCCTTCTTTAGAGTTGGACTTAAGTGTTGGTATGTCAGTGGGGCTCAAAAGAAGGTTCTAGAATTTTCAGTTATGCAAATTCTGATGTCAGTGGTCTCTCCTTACTNTCAGGAAATGAGAGTTTGTACAGATGCCAAGAGATAATTTCTTGGATCAAGCTATGTTTACTTACGTTTGGTCCAACTGGTTTTATTTCCTAAGAACCTGTCAGTTGGAGACCATGGTTTTTGAGAGTCTTTCTGAAGACTCTGAAGAGGTCAATAGCAGTTCCATGGATTATCAGGTTCTGAGAACACATCCCATTTGTGTTTGGCTCACATGGTGTCAGCTGGTATTTTTAGATGGTTTAGGGATGATTGGCACAATAGGAACAAACCAGTCTGTCTCCTTACAGACTCTTAGTTGGCCCTCTTTAGGGTCCACACATTTGGGTATCTGGCAATGTGCTAACCTCATTATTTCTATACTTGTTTTTTCTCTAAAGGAAGTTTGAGGCATCAAAGAAATCGTGAAGATGAAGCAAAAGATGATGATCCTCCAACATCATCAAGATTCCAACTGTAGTCCTTAAACACTGGAAGGAGAACTCACAATGTTTATAATAATTCCACTACAAAACTCTCAAAACCTCAATACAGGCTAGACTAAATTATTTCAGAACAAACATGAGCACCACCAAGAAAAATTCTCCAGTTCTTTACAGTAATACACTTTTCCTGGACTCAATCAGGTCTCCTTAGAGGTTTACATTTTTCATTGGCCAAAGATTCTTGTTCCGAGTTGTCTCATTCAGTTCTCCTCTGTGCATCTTGAGCAACTACAGTATTTAATTGGGATAAGCTCATTATGAATGGCCTGGGATCTACAAAGGATTTGAGAAAGTTCACTTCTTCAGGGAATTTGGGAATGGTCTTCTCTGATGAGAAGAGAAACTGTTGATCCTAGGGAATGAGTGAAAGAAAGAAATACTCTCAGGGAGATAGGAGAGGGGTGAGGACAGCCAGGTTTGGCTGTTGATCCCCCAATCTTTGCCAGTTGCAACTTGTAACTTCAGGAGGCATCTTCTAGTTGGATTATTAAGATGAGAGGTAGGTCCTGGGGCCTTGTCCACTTGCCTGTTACAATGGCCACATGAAATCTTTTCTTGTAGACATGGTGACTGATTTCTCTGCAAACCCTTTGTGTTTTCCCATGTGTGCATGTACGTCTTTGCACATTTCCGGGTGGTGCTCTTGCGGCTGGGTGGGTCCACTGGTTGGAACTCACCTCAATGGCAACCATAAAGGATCCCCTGCTACTGCCTTGATCCTAGCCTGCATGCCTCCATGGAGTGTTTGCCTGCATTCTTGCTGGGTTTTTAAACTAAATGTTTTGCCGCTGTGCTGCAGTATAGATTATGTACAGAGACATAAAGATGTGTATATATATATATATATATATATTTTTAAAGAACTGAAAGTA
>NW_027528227.1:76291-100612 GCF_008692635.1 Crocuta crocuta
CCCCCATTCCTATAACCATACACACATTCACATGCCTCTACCAACTGCCCTAGTTCTTGGTGGGGCTTCTAATCTTTTGGTGCATTTTCAGCGTCTTAGAAGTGGCTGGGATCTACTTATAGTCCAGCTGATTCTGACGACCCCCCTCCGTAAAATTCTGAGCCAGGCCACGGAAGGGGGAACAAAAAACATCAATGCCCTAGAGAAAGGGGATAAGCTGGCATGCTGCCTTTTTTGCTCTATTTGTCCTGAACTCTACATCAGCAACTGCCCCAAACTGTACTGTCCTCTTCCCCAGTAAAAACTATATGGAGCAACCAGGCCTTGAGCTCTGTGACTTAGATGCCTAAGCTAGGGACTGCCTGACAAGTCACAGCCTAGGCCTTCCCCACAAGCTCCATCTTGGCCTGAGTCTTCTGAACAGGCTGTTGGGTCAGTCCCCAAATCACCTTTGAATCTCCCATCTTGCTCCTTTCCCTTGAGTACAGAGGGGCATTCACCATGATCATAAATAACAAAGGCCTGGGAAAATGGATGCTAAAAGCCTTTGCTTCTCCCATGGTTCCTCCAAACTTCTCATGAAAACAAACTAGGCAAAAATTGCTCCAAATCCCAATTAGCATTTTTGAATGCCTGCACCCAGTCAGGCAAATCTAATCAAACTCAGTGTCCAGAGAGGTTCTCTTTGGTCTACCTTTTATTCCCATCCCCACCCCCTTCAACTCACACCTTTGGTAAGTGTACCTTTCCACTTATCAAGAGAAAGCCAGAAAACCGGCCTCTCTCCACTTCTCAAACAAACAGTGTGCTCAATTACCTGACTCAGTCCATTGGCTGGTTCATCGAGGTGCACAATCCAGACTCCAAGCANCAGGGGTGTGGAGAAAAATATTAACAAGGGGATAGTCCCCAGACGTCTGGTTGCTGTGCCAAACAAAGAAAAAAGTCCTAGCTCTATAACTAGAGAAGAAAGTTAATGGAAAAAGATGAGAGAAAACATGTAAAACTTATTTAAGCAACAGAATATTTTAACTTACTGTATGTATTTGAGTGGGGACTGTGCTGTTGCTGTCTTTGGCTTTCTCTGCATCACTCTTTCTTCCCAGGAGGAGATATTAGATCAAATCATCAAGGTCACCATTGCAGACTGACTTGGCTCCTCTGTGGCTGCACACACAGTCTTGCATACACAGTCACTCACAGAGTTGGGAACCAAGTTACATTTTTTTTTCTCAGAAAACTTTTTCAAAATGGAAAATTTCCAAATGAGCAAATTTTAGGAATCAGAAGAAAGTCCTGGGAGAGGGTAGCCTTATCTTGGCAGTGCCTAAGCAGGGCTGTTTCTTGTAATTATTTTTTATCACCGAGGATAGTAAACTGTAATAAGGCCCCATCTCTTGTGCTTACTTACTTTGCTGACTTACTATATGTCTTTATACATTGTAATGCTACTGTTGCTCTGTGGTACCATCTGGATTCCCTTTCACCCATCCTGTCCTCCCACACTGAGTCAAAATGATATTGAATGAAACCACTATGATTTGGGATTGAAGTCAACTCATAGAGCAGAATCAACAGCTGATGAGACTCAGGAGCAGGTGTGGCTTGCTAAATCATTTGCTTACCTCCTAAATTGCCTAGTTAGTTACAAGTTGATTCCCAAAAAGGAAGACAGCTTGCTGAGCAACTGTTCTTGCGTGTACTATCTTGGAAGCAAAGCAAGAAGTGGTAATCTCTTCCTCAAGGGGAGTTGGCTAAACCTCTAGAAGAATAAGCTCCTTTCAGAACTTCATTGTTAACTACTTGTAGTAATACAGTCACATGGGTGGTGGGACCAGATGCCAAATATCCATCTTAATTATGTTCAGAGACGCCATTAAAAGCTAAAGTTCTGGGGTTTGGTTGCATTTTTGGTAGTACTTTCTGAGGGATTGATTGAGTGCACAATTCCTGGCCAGAAGAATAGTAGGGAGAGAGAATATCAATAGCCTTGGACTGCCATCAACTGCTTCTGGTGTCAATACTACAGAAGGTCAGCAGCTTTCAGTCCCCACTCCAAAAAGGCCTTGTGCTGTGTCCAAAAGTGCAAGGGAAGAATAAGAAAGACATCTTCAACTTAAAAAAAACTTAGGTTGCAGGTTTATAAGAAGAAATATTTGGGGTCAACATCATCTTCCCTCAGGACACAAGTAGAAGAACTTTAGCTTCATAAGAGTTAGAAATTAATACCAAAATAACCAAACCCATGAGCACCATTCCATCCTCTAAAGAACCTTGACTGGATATATGGTTTATGGAATTGGATTTGTCTATATTTCTGCTAATCTGTAAACCATGTTGTTTCCTGTTTAGTGTTTTTTGCTTCCTCAGAGGTCCCTGCAAATAAGCAGCAGGGCCAGGGTCTGGTTGGGGGAGGAAACTAGGGTAGTTAGGGATAATAGCATAAAGCAGAAAGAAAAGGTCCATAAAGTGTGCCTATTTCCCTCCCCCCAAATGGGACACTAGTCCTGAAAGTTAATAAAGTTTTGCTTCTTAAAATATTTTAATAAATGGATAAATGTAATCGACACCGGTGTCTCATCATTTACCTTGGCATGGGGGGAGTTGAACAGTAATGGAAATGGGGGTGGGCTTGGGCAGTCATCCAAACTCTAAATAAGCCACATTGCATACGGATGGCAGGGGAGAAGGACAGCAGCAGCACAAGCCAAAAATCTCCATCAGTATGATCATAACACTAAAAGGGCTAACACAAAAAGTTCTAAAACCTAGCCACAACTCAGGACAATCCTGTGGGGAAATATCTGCCACTGTAATTATTCTAGAAGCCAATTCTCTGCAGGGTCCAGATTTCAATCAGATGAATTAGTTACTAGAGAGGTGAAATGAAATAGAAGAGTACAGCTCAGACGGCTAAATAGATTCATAAATGCAAAAAGCACCTTTTAAAATTTTTGATAATACAATCTNAAAAGATTTGAGGTGAGGAGGAGTGTGTTTTGCTCAGATGAAAAAATTGGTTAGGCCCAAGATCAAAAATGGTTCAATTTCTGCACTAACAATGACCCAGGAGGGACAGTTATTAGTCACATTTCATAGCACAAATTGCTACACCTGGGTGCGAACTCAGATCTAAATCCTTGACTTTCCAATACTAAAAACTATCTCTTACTCAAAGACAAAAAAGTTGTGACTTTCAGGACCACATTTCAGTATACCCACATAAAAACTACATTCTTAGGCTTTAAGAAGAAAAAAGCCCTGTTGCTGAGGAACTACCACCAGAATGGGTCCTGTAATTAATATTNGACTAATCCTGTAGACTAGTGAATTACTATCAGAATTCAATTTGTCTCCGTTTTTTAAAAAATATTATACAGTAAAAATGTTTTTCATTTGGTATATAATTCAGTGAATTTTAACACATGTAGACATTTGTGTAACCACTACCACTATCAAGTTTCCACTGCTCCAATAAATCTATTGTATCACACCTGATTTAAAGATTTATTCCTGGAGTGCCTGGATGGCTCAGTTGGTTAAGGTCTCTGACTCTTTTTTTAATTTTTTTAATGTTTTATTTATTTTTGAGAGAGAGATAGACAGCATGAGCAGGGGAAGGTCAGAGAGAGAGGGAGACACAGAATCTGAAGACAGGCTCCAGGCTCTGAGCTGTCAGCACAGAGCCCAACGTGGGGCTCAAACCCACGAACCGTGAGATCATGTCCTGAGCTGAAGTCAGATGCTTAAAAAATCGAGCCACCCAGGCGCCCCAAGGCCTCCGACTCTTGATTTTGACTCAGGTCAGTCATGATCTCACAGTATGTGGGATCAAACCCCGTGTTGGGCTCTTCACTGAACATGGAGCCTGAATGGGATTCTCTTTTTCCCTCTTTCTCTGACCCTCCCCTGCTCATGCTCATCTCTTAAAATAAACATTTAAAAAATGTGAACACCCTTGCCTTGTTCCCAGTTTTAGGGAGAACATATTCACAGTTTTTCACCATTAACTACATTACCTATAGATTTTTGGAGACAATATTTATCAGGTTGAGAAAGTTTCCATCTATTCTTAGTTTGTTGATCATTTTTATTACAGATGTTAAATTTTGTCAAATATGTTTTCCATATCAATTGATATTCGATTTTTCTTCTTTAAACTCTTAATATGGTTGATTACACTGATTGATTTTCAAATATCAAAACAGCCTTGTATTCCCAGAATAAATGTCACTTCTTTGTGGTATATTCTTTCTGGTTTGGATTTGCTAAAGATCTTTTAGTATATGCTTATGAGGGCTATTGATCTGTAATTTTCATTTTTTATACTGTCATTGGTTTTAGTATCAGGGTAGAGCCAGCCTCATAAAATAAGTTGAAAGTGTTCCCTCTTCTATGTTCTATAAGAGATTGTGTAGAATTTATACACTAATTCTTCTCTAAATGTTTAGTAGAATTTGCCAATGAAAACACTTTGTAATGAAGATTTCTTTTGGAGAATTTTTAAACTATGAATTCAATTTCTACATTAGTAATAGAACTACTTAGATTATCTATTTTATCTTGGATGATATTGGTAGCTTGTGCTTTTCAGGAAATTGGTTCATCTAAGTTGTCAAATTTATGTTCATAATAGTTGTTTTTAGTATTCATTCCTTGAATAGCCTTTTAATGAATGTAAGGTCTATAATGATTTCCCCTATTTCATTCTTGATATTGGTAATTTGAATCTTCTCTCAATTTGCTTTGTTTAGTCGAACTAGGAACTTATTACTTTTACTGATCTTTTAAAAGAACCAGTTTTGGGGTTGCCTGGGTAGTTCAGTAGGTTAAGTGTCCAACTCTTGATTTCAGTTCACGGTTGTGAGATCAAGCCCCGTGTCAGGCTCTGTGCTGAGCGTGGAAACTGCTTGGGACTCTCTACCTCTCTCTCTGCCCCATCCCACCTTCGAAATAAACATTAAAAAAAAATAACTAGTTTTGGGTTTCTTTGATTTTCTCCATCTTTTTTTTCTTTTTAATTTTTTTAATGTTTAATTATTATTGAGACAGAGAGAAACAGAGCATGAGTGGGGGAGGGGCAGAGAGAGAGGGAGACAGAATCCAAAGCAGGCTCCAGGCTCCAAGCTGTCAGCACAGAGCCCAACGTGGGGCTCAAACCCACGAACCGTGAGATCATGACCTGAGCTAAAGTCGGACACTTAACCAACTGAGCCATCCAGGTACCCCCTATCTTTTTTATTTTCAATTTCACTGATTGTTGCTTATTATTTCTTTCCTTCTGCATGATTTGTTCTTTTTCTAGTTTAATATGAAGGCTTAAGTTATTGATGTCAGATCTTTCTTGTTTTCTAATATGACCATTTAATGCTATAAATGTCCCTTCTGTCACTTTCTTACTGTATTCAAATAATTTTGATATACTGTATTTTAATTTTCATTGTGGAAAAATTATTTCTAATTACTCTCAGGACATCTCTTTGACTCATGAATTATCTAGAACTGCATTATTTAATTTCAAATCATTTGAAGATTTTACTATTATTTTTCTGTTACTGATTTCTAGTTTAATTCCACTGTGGTCAGATAACACACTTTGTATGATTTCAATTATTTTTAATTGCATACGGCTTCCAGATGCAAGAGTTCCATAGAACTCCCATCAAAATCAACAAAAGCAGAACCATACAAAGACATATTGTAATTTTATTTTCAAAATACAATGATAAAGAAAAAATCTTGGGGAAGGAGGGTTAAGATGGCAGAGAATTAGGGTGACCCTNAACTATTTAGCCAAACAGCTAAATAGATATAAATCATTCTGAAGGCCCCAGAAATTGATCAGAGGTCTTAGAGAACAAACATGTCTGCATGTCTACAATCAGAAAAAGTGACCTGTGGAAGGTAGGAACTGTGGAGAGTTGATCTGTGGGAGAAAAGAGCCATGGGCATTGTGGTGGGGAGGGATCCTTGAATGTGGAGAGGTGAGCTAAGAGAGAAGAAAAAAGAGTGAAAACGGGCACCCTCCTACACTGTTGTTGGGAATGTAAACTGGTACAGCCCATCTGGAAAACAGTGTGGAGGTTNAAACAGGAGAGGACTTCAAGAGTTCCAGTATTTTTACAAACAGTGGAGTACAGGGTCTGAAGTTTTGGAGGTTAGCACCTGGCAGTGCTCTGGTAAGGAGGTAAGGCAGAGCCCTGGGAATGGGAAGCACAGTCTGAGGATACCATAGGTCTCACAGAGAGAAGCAGTTCTGCTTAGAGTGCATTTGGTAGAGGTGATAAGGTGTCTCTGGGGGCAAAAGACCCATCACATGCAATAGGGCTGTCCCTTTCACCAGTATAGGAACAAAGACACCAGCAAACCCTGGCACTGGCCGTGTGTTGTGATTTACCATAAACTCCAAGGTGCTGTCACTGTGTGGTCTGCCCAGCTGCTTTCTGGGACATGCAGGTACCAGCCACACTGCAGCAAAACTCTCCCGCAGAGGATCAGCAGAGGTCTAAACCATGGGGGTCTCTGAAGTGTGGAGTTTTAAAATAAAGCCAAACCTGAGATAAAACCCAGGAGTGCAGTATCGCCTGGTGGGTGGAAAGCTCAGATACAGACAGGGTAAAGGCAGGGATCTGATGGAAGTCTGGGACACCGAAGGGGTGAGTGACTGCATGCCTGTGAGGGTGCAAACTTCCTGCTCCAGAGACTAGAGAGCAGTGTGAAGCTATTTTCACCCCTAGCCCAACCACCAATGATCAACCTCAGTGAGCTAAACAGCATCACCAAGTGGAGTCATTACACAAAGCCCTGATCCTCTCTAAGCACATCTCCCCTAGGGCAAGTCATCCTAAGAATCAGAGCAGGAAGGCCCTCCTAGAAGACTAGCACAAACCCATTTCATGCATTAAGTCTACTGATCAAAGAGTGTGGCAAGACTTCAGCTCTAGGGAAAACGGGATCTAGCTTTNATTTTTAAAAAATTTTTTAATTTTTATTTTTTAAAAATTTATTTTCTCTCTCCAAAATGACAAGATGGAGGAATTCACCCCCAAAGAAAGAACAGAAAGTAATGATGGCCAGGGATTTAAACAATACAGATATAAGTAAGATGTCTGAACTACAATTTTTTTAAGTTTATTTTGAGAGAGGGGGGCAGAGAGGACCAGTGGGAGGGGCAGGGAGAGAGAGGGGGACAGAGGATCTGAAACAGGCTCTGTGCTGACAGCAACGAACCTGATGCAGGGCTCAAACTCACCAACCATGAGATCATAACCTGAGCCTAAGTCAGACACTTAACCACTGAGCCACCCAGGCGCCCCTGAACTACAACTTAAAACAACAATTATAAGGATTCTATGACTAGAAGAAAATATGGAAGATCTACAGAATCTCTTATTGCAGACATAAAAGAGCTAAAATCCAGTTTCACTGAAATTAAAAATGCTATAACCAAGATGCAAACTCGACTGAATGCCACAACAGCAAGGACAGACAAATCAGAGGAACGAATTAGTGATACTGAAGCTAAAAATATGTAAAATAATGAAGCTGAAAAGAAGAGAGAAACAAAGGTAATGGATTATTAAGGTAGGCTTAGGGAACTCAGCAACTTATTAAAATTCTAGGGTGCTTCGGAGGATCAGTTGATTGAGCATCCGATGTTAGCTCGAGTCATGATATCAATGTTGGTGAGTTGGAGCTCCACATTGGGCTCTGTACTAACAGCTCAGAGTCTGGAGCCTGCTTCAGATTCTCTGTCTCCCTCTTTGTCTGCCCATCTCCCCCACTTGTGTGTTTTCTCCCCCTCTTTCTCCCTCTCTCTTTATCCTCCCCTTCCCCATCTCTCTCTCTCAAAAATAAAGCATTACAACTTTTTAAAAGTATAACATTCAGTTCATAGGAATTCCAGATGAAGCGAGAGAAAAAGGAGCAGAAGGTTTATTTGAGCAAATTATAACTGAAAACTTCCCTAATCTGGGGAAGGACACAAACACCAAAATCCAATAAGCATAGAGAACTCCCATTAACTTCAACAAAATCCAGCCATTGCCAAGACATTTGTAGTCAAATTCACAAAATGTACAGGCAAGGAAAGAATCATGAAAGCATCAAGGGAAAAAGAACCCTTAACCTACAAGGGAAGACAGATCAGGTTCACAGCATATCTGTCCACAGAAATTTGTCAGGCCAGAAGGGAATGGCAGTATATATTCAACGTGCTAAATGGGAAAAATATGGAGCCAAAAATACTTCATCCAGGAAGACTGTCATTTACAATCGGAGGAGAGATAAAGAGTTTCACAGGAAAAAAAAAAAAAAAAAGAACAAAAACTAAAGGAGTTTGTGACCACTAAACCAGCCTAGCAAGAAATATTAAAAGGGATTCTTCGGGTGGCGGGAAAAAAGACCAAAAGCATCAAAGACTAGAAAGTAACAGAGAATATCACCAGAAACACCAGCTTCATAGGTAACATAACGGCACTAAGCTCATACCTTTCAATAATCATCCTGAATGTAAATGGACTAAATGCTTCAATCAAAAGACATAGGGTATCCAAATGGATAAACAAACAAAAAAACAACAATATGCTGCCCACAAAAGACTCATTTTATACCTAAAGACACCTGCAGATGGAAAATGAAGGGATGGAGAACCATCTCTCATGCTAATGGATGTCAAACGAAACCCAGACTACCCATAATCATGTGAGACAAACAAGATTTTAAAACAGATTGTTAACTAACGATGAAGGGCATTATATCATAATTAAGGGGTCTATCCATCAAGATCTAACAATTGTAAACATTTATGCCCCCAACGTGTAACACCCAAATATATAAATCGATTAATCACAAACATAAAGAAAGTTATTGACAATAATACCATAACAGTAGGGGACTTCAACATCCCACTTAGAGCAATGGACAGATCATGTAAGCAGAAAACCAACAAGGAAACAATGGCTTTGAATGACACACTGGAGCAGATGGACTTAATAGATAAATTCAGAGCATTCCATCCTAAAGCAGAATACACATTCTTTTCAAGTGCACATGGAACATTCTCCAGAATAGATCACATACTGGGTCACAAATCAGCCCTCAACAAGTACAAAAGACTGAGATCATACCATGCATATTTTCAGACCACAGTGCTATGAATCTTGAAGTCAGCCACAATAAAAAAATTGGAAAGACCACAAATACTTGGAGAACATCCTGCTAAAGAATGAATGGGTCAACCAGGAAATTAAAGAAAAAATTAAAAAGTACATGGAACTAAATGAAAATGAAACCATGACAGTACAAAACCTTTGCGATGTAGCAAAGATGGTCCTAAGAGGGACGTAACTTACAATACAGGTCTACCTCAAGAAGCAAGGTCTCAAATACACAAGCTAAACTTACACCTAAAGGAGCTCAAGAAGGAACAGCAAATAAAGCCTAAATCCAGCAGAAGAAGGAAAATAATAAAGATTAGGGCAGAAATAAATGATATAGAAACAAACAAAAAATTCCCAGTAGATCAGATCAATGAAACTAATTGCTGGTTATTTAAAAGGATTAACAAAATTGATAAACCCTTGGCCAGACTTATCAAAAAGAAAAAGGACCCAAATAAGTGAAATCACAAGTTAAAGAGGAGAGATCATAGCCAACAACACAGAAATACAAACAATTATAAGACAAAATTATATGCCAACAAACTGGACAATCTGGAAGAAATGGATAAATTTCTAGAAACATGGAAACTATCAAGACTGAAACAAAAAGAAATACAAAATTTGAGCAGACCTATAATCAGAAAAGAAATAGAAACAATAATAAAAAAAAATCTCTAAACAAACAAAAGTCTAGGGTCAGATGGCTTCCCAGGGGAATTCTACCAGACATTTATAGAAGAGTTAATACCTACCGTACTCAAACTGTTCCAAAAAATAGAAATGCGAGAGAAAAAAACCCAAACTTATTCTATGAAGCCAGCATTATCTTTTTCCAAAACCAGAGACCCCACTAAAAAGGAGAATTAGAGGCCAATATCCCTGATGAACATGAATGCAAAAATTCGCAACAAGATACTAGCAAATTGAATCCAAATGTACATGAAAAGAATTATTTACCACAATCAAGTGGGATTTATTCCTGGACTGCAGGGATGGTTCAATATTCACAACTCAATCAATGTGATATACCACATTAATAAAAGGATAAGAACCATATGATCCTCCCAATAGATGTAGAAAAAGCATTTGGCAATGCTTTCTTGATGAAAACCCCTCAACAAAGTAAGGATTGATTGAACAAACCTCAAGATCATAAAGGCCATATATGAAAAACCTACAGATAATATCATCCTCAATGGGGAAAAACTGAGCACCTTTTCCCTACTGTCAGGAAGAGTACAAGAATGTCCACTCTCACCATTACTATTTAATATAGTACTGGAAGTCATAGCCTCAAGAATCAGAAAACAAAAAGAAATGAAAGGCATCCAAATCGGCAAGGAAGAAGTCAAACTTTCATTATTTGCAGATGACATGATACTCTACATATAAAACTGGAAAGACCACCAAAATTGCTAAAACTACTACATGAATTCAGCAAAGTCGCAGAGTATGAAGTCAATGTGCAGAAATCTGTTGTGTTTCTATAATGAAGCAGCAGAAAAAGAAATCAAGGAGTTGATCCCATTTGCAACTGCACCAAAAACAATTAGATACCTAGGAATAAACCTAACCAAAGAGGTAAAATATCTGCACTCTGAAAACTATAGAAAACTTATGAAGGAAATTGACGAGAACACAAAGAAATGGAAAAGCATTCCATGCTCATGGATTGGAAGAACATTGTTAAAACGTCTATATGACCCAATGTAATCTACACATTTAATGCATCTCCATCAAAATACCACCAGCATTTGTCACAGAACTAGAAGAAACAATCCTAAAATTTGTATGCAACCATAAAACACTCCAAATAACCAAAGCAATCCTGAAAAAGGAAAACAAAACTGTAGGCATCACGATTTTGGATGTCAATCTATACTATAAAGCTGTAGTCATCAAGACAGTATGGTACCAGCACAAAAACAGACGCATAGATCAAAGCTACAGAATACTCAGAAATGGACCCACTACTATATGGTCAACTAATCTCAATAAAGCAGGAGGGAATATCCAATGGGAAAAAGGCAGTGTCTTCAATGAATGGTGCTGGGAAAACTGGACAGCAACATGAAGAAGAATGAAACTGTACCACTTTCTTACTCCATACACAAAAATAAATTCAAAATCGATGAAATGTGAGACAGAAAACCACCAAAATCCTAGAGAAGAACACAGGCAGCAACCTCTCTGAACTCAGCCATAGCAACTTTTTAGACGCGTTGTCGGATATGAGGGAAACAAAAGCAAAAATGAACTGTTGGGAATTCTTCAAGGTAAACAATTTCTGCTCAGCAAAGGAAACAATCAACAAAATTAAAAGGCAAACTATGGAATGGGAAAAGATACTTACAAATGACATACCTGATAAAGGATTAGTATCCAAAATATATAAAGAACTTATAAAACTCAACACGCAAAAAATAACCCAATTATAAAATGGGCAGAAGATATGAATAGACACTTTTCCAAAGAGGACATCCAAAGGATGTTGAAAAAATGCTCAACATCACTTATTGTCAGGGAAAAGCAAATCAAAACTATAATGAGAAGGGCACCTGGGTGGCTTGTCGGTTGGGCATCCAACTTCAGCTCAGGTCATGATCTCGCAGTAGTGGGTTCAAGCCCTGTGTCAGGCTCTGTGCTGACAGTGCAGAGCCTGCTTTGGATCTTCTGTCTCCCTCGCTCTCTGCCCCTCCCCCACTGTCAAAAATTTAAAATAAACATTAAAAAAACTATGATATATCACCTCACTCCTGTCAGAATGGCTGAAATTAACAACTCTGGAAACAACAGGTCTTGGTGAGGATGTGACAAAAAAGGAACCCTCTTACACTGTTGATTGAAATGCAAATTGGTGCAGCCACACTGGAAAACAGAATGAAGTTTCCTCAAAATGTTAAAAATGTAACTACTCTATGATCCAGCAATTACACTCCTAGGTATTTATGCAAAGCATACAAAAATACTAATTCAAAGGGATACATGCACCCTGATGTTCACAGCAGCAATATCTAAAATAGCCAAAGTATGGAAACAGCCCAAGTGTCCATCAACTGATGAATGGATACAAAAGATATGAAATATAAAGATATAGATATATATCTCATACACACACAGAGAGAAATGTTACTGGATAAAAGAAGAATGAAATGTTACCATTTGGAATGACACGGATGGAGATAAGAGTATTATGCTCACTAAAATAAGTCAGTCAGAGAAAGACAAATACCATATGATTTCACACCTATGTGGAATTTAAGAAACAAAACAAAAAGGCAAAGGGAAAAAAATAGGCAAATCAAAAAACAGCCTCTTAACTATAGAGAACTGGTGGTTACCAGAGGGAAGGTGCATGGGTAGATGGGTTAAATAGGTGATGGGGATTAAGTAGCACACTTGTGATGCGCACCAGGGGATGTAGGGAATTGTTGAATCACTATATTGTACACCTGAAACTAATATTACACTGTATGTTGGCCAACTGGAATTGAAATAAAAACTTGGGGGGGCGGGGAAGGCTTCCTTTATGACGTAGTAGTCTGTCCTGGTGAATGTTCCACATGTACTTGAAAAGAATGTGTATTCCTGCTGTCATGGGGTAGAATATTCTATAAATGTCAGTTGGAGTCAGTCAATTGATGGTGCTATTCAAATATCCTTTCTGGGGCACTTGGGTGACTCACTCAGTTAAGTGTCAAACTTCAGCTCCGGTCATGATCTCACAGTCCACTTGTTTGAGCCCTGTGTCAGGCTCTGTGCTAACAGCTCATAGCCTGGAACCTGCTTCAGATTCTGTGTCTCACTCTCTCTGCCCCTCCCCCACTCACACTCTCTCTCAAAAATAAATAAAACAGGGGCAAGATGGCGGAGAAGTAGGGAACTCCGTGCACTTTGTTTGCACCCATCTCTCAAACAGAGAAGGCCTGAAGCCATAGGACACTGAGCCACAGGAGTTTGGGAAGAGAAAGAGTTTCCTGGGAAGGAAACTTCATAGGTGCGCGAGTGCAAACTGGGGAAGACCAAAGCAGCCTGGACCAGAGATACCGAGGGAGGGAGGGAACCAGGCTTGCATGCAGCTGCAATGAGTGATGAGTTGAGGGGAAAGGAAAGAGAAGCTGAAATTGCTCATAGAACCATCCCTGGAAAAGAGAAAAACCTTGGCTTGGAAAGAGAGTGTTTTTCAGTTCTGGCTGCGGTGCTGACTTTGAACTAGGTGCCCTGGGTCCCAGAAGGCGCGAGAAAAAACGGCTCTGCAGTGCTCCCAGCATCATCCTCTGCAGAGGCGGCCAGCTCGGCTGCCGCACAGACACTGCAGGCCTGAGGCTGCATTCCCCTGTCTTGAACCCCGGGAACGCAGAGGAGCGAGACTGCTGTGTTCCCCACACACGGGGCGCAAAGGTCTCAGAGCCCAAGATGTATCCCTGCTTGACCCCAGCGGATCTGAGGCTGTGACACTTCCCCCACCCCCACTCAACCCCAAGCAGCAGGGAAGCAGTGACCTGCAGGACTGTTTCAGGCAGTATAAATAAAGCCCAAGGACTGGGACCTGGAAACGAGGGGGTCCATGGGGTATAGAACTCAGCCCACCTTGGCTATGTCCTCAGCACAGGGAGATCAGACCCAAAGAAGTGACTTGCAAAGTTTGGCTGAGAAGGGACTGGAGTGACACCATTCGTCTCCCCACAACCACCAAGTAGGGGCCTCCAGGAGGCCAGCAGACACAGTGGAGACACGACCTGCCTACACCAAACCACGCCCATCCCCTCCAGATAGCTGTTTCGTTGTTGTAGCTGTTCTTACCTGAGCCTGGTTTTGCGTGTTTATTGGTTTTGTCTGTGCGTTTATGTACCTGTGTTCCCTCTGTGGTTGTCTGTTTTCTTTTTCCAGGGCTGCCTCAAGAAACAAGCCAAACTACACATGGTGGAGAGTCCCAATACCACTACCAGTAGGGAAACAAAATAGCCAAACGCTCAACAAGAGAAACCATCCAAAGAACACTTCTTGAACGGACAGGCCCTGAACAGTCAAAAGAGCCCTCTCTAATGCAGCAGAACTCACAGGGGCCATTTGTACAAAAGCTTTTAAAATTAACAAGGGATAGAAAGCTAACCAAAATGACGAAACGGAAGAACTCTCCTCCAAAGAAACTCCAGGAAGAAATGACAGCTAGAGAACTGCTCAAAACACATATAAGCAACATAACTGAACAAGAATTTAGAACAATAATCATAAAATTAATTGCTGGGCTTGAAAAAAGCATGGAGGACATCAGAGAAACTATGGCTACAAAAAATATGGAGCTTAAAAATAGTAATGGTGAATTTAAAAAATGCAAAAAATGAGATACATAATAAGCTGGAAGCGTCCAATGCGGAGATTGAAGAGGCAGAAAGTAGAATAAGTGATTTAGAAGACACTATTATAGAAAAAGAAGAAACTGAGAAAAAGAGAGATAAACTGACCCAGGAACACGAAAGGAGAGTTCGAGAGCTCAGCGGTACAATCAAACGGAACAATATCCATATCATAGGTTTTCCAGAAGAGGAAGAGAGACGGAAAGTTGCTGAAAGAGTCCTGGAACAAATTATAGCAGAGAACTTCCCCAACCTGGAGAGGGAAGTAGAAGTTGAAATTCAAGAGGCACAGAGAACTCCCCTCAGATGTAACGTGAATCGATCATCTGCAAGACATATCACAGTGAAACTGGCAAAATATAAGGACAAAGAGAGAATTTTGAAAGCAGCTAGGGAGAAAAGGGCCCTAACATACAAAGGGAAACGTATCAGAGTGGTGACACCCCATCTACTGAAACTTGGCAGGCCAGAAAGGAATGGCAGGAAATCTTCAATGTGATGAACAGAAAAAATATGCAGCCAAGAATCCTCTATCCAGCAAGCTTGTCATTCAGAATAGAAGGAGAGATAAAAGTCTTTCCAAATAAACAAAAATAGAAAGAATGTGTCACCACTAAGCCAGCCCTACAAGAAATCCTGAGGGGGACTCTCTGAGGGAAGTATTGCAAGGAACGAAGATACCAGAGACACCACCACAAGCATGAATCCCACTAGGGCACAATGACTCTAAACTGACATATTTCAATAATAACACTAAATGTCAATGAGCTGAATGCTCCAATCAAAAGATATAAGGTAGAAGAATAGATAAAAAAACAAAATCCATCTATTTGCTGTCTACAAGAAACGTATTGGTGAAATATATATCATGCTACAGGAAGTTAAAAGAAAACTGGAGTAGCTATATCTATATCAGAAAAACTGGACTTTAAATTAAAGACAATAACAATGGATGAAGAAGGGCATTATATAATAATTACAGGGTCTATCCCATCAGGAGGAACTAACAATGATAAATGTCTACGCACTGAATATGGGAGCACCTAAATATTTAAAATAATCACAAACAGAAACAATCTTATAGATAAGAATGTGCTAATAGTAGGGGACTTTAATATTCTGAATACAGCAATGGACCCCGAATAGCCAAAGTAATATTGAAGAAGAAAACCAAAACGGGAGGTATCACCATGCCAGACTTTAGCCTCTACTACAAAGCTGTCATCATCAAGACAGTATGGTATTGGCACAAAAAAAGACACATAGACCAATGGAATAGAATTGAGAACTCAGAATTGGACCCAAAAATGTACAGCCAACTAATCTTTGACAAAGCAGGAAAGAGTATCCAATGGAAAAAAGACAGCCTCTTTAACAGATGGTGCTAGGAGAACTGGACAGCAATATGCAGAAGAATGAAACTAGATCATTTTCTCACACCATACACAAAAATAAACTCAAAATGGATAAAGGACCTGAACGTGAGACAGAAAATCATCAAAACCCTAGAGGAGAAAGCAGGAAACAACCTCCTTAACCTCCACCGCAGCAATTTCTTACTTGACACATCCCCAAAGGCAAAAGAATCAAGAGCAAAAATGAACTATTGGGACCTCATCAAGATTAAAAGCTTCTGCACGGCAAAGGAAAAAATCTATAAAACTAATAGGCAACCAACAGAATGGGAAAAGATAGTTGCAAATGACATATCAGGTAAAGGGTTAATATCCAAAATCTATAAGGAACTCACCAAACTCCATACCCGAAAAGCAAACAACCCAGTGAGGAAATGGGCATGAGATATGACCAGACACTTCTCCAACAAGGACATCCAGATGGCCAACAGACACTTGAATCAATGCTCAGCATCCCTCCTCATCAAGGAAATACAAATCAAAACCACACTGAGATACCACCTCACACCAGTCAGAGTGGTTAAAATGAGCAAATCAGAGAACTCTAGATGCTGGCGAGGATGTGGAGAAACGGGCACCCTCCTACACTGTTGGTGGGAATGTAAACTGGTACAGCCCCTCTGGAAAACAGTGTGGAGGTTCCTCAAAAAATTAAGAACAGAACTTCCCTATGACCCAGCAATAGCGCTGCTAGGAATTTACCCAAGGGATACAGGAGTGCTGATGCATAGGAGCACATGGACCCCAATGTTCATAGCAGCACTCTCAACAATAGCCAAAACATGGAACGATCCTAAGTGTCTATCAATGGACGAATGGATCAAGAAGATGTGGTTTATCTATACGATGGAATACTACATGGCAATGAAAATGAATGAAATCTGGCCATGTACAGCAATGTGGATGGACCTTGAGAGTTATGCTGAGCGAAATAAGTCAGGCAGAGAAGGACAAATATCATATGTTTGCACGTATAGGAGGATTAGGAGGACCTTAATGGAGGATGATGCGGGAGAAGAAGGGGAAAAATAGGGGGGAGAGGGAGGGAGGCAAACCATGAGAGACTACTGAATGCGGAGAACAAACTGAGGGCTGATGGGGGTGGTGGGGAGGGGAAGAGGAGTGATGGGCATGTAGGAGGGTACTTGTGGGGATGAGCCCTGGGTTAACACCAATGGAGACCGAGTTGACAATAAAGTATTGATGATAGATACATGATAGATAGATAGATAGATAGATAGATAGATAGATAGATAGACAGACAGACAGACAGACAGATAGATAGATAAACAACAGAGCAGGAACAAACTTTGGATTTGATGACTGTGTTTTCTATCTTTTGTGGTGATGTTTTACTGCTGCTTACATATGTCAAATATCAACAAACTGTATTCTTTAAAAAGATGTTATTTCATATAAGTTATACAACACTGAAGCTATAGGAAAATGTAATATGAAACACTTAGAAATTTTATTTTTCTGACAAATACATTGCAGCTGTGTTTTAATAGTAAGAATTTATAAGCCAATGTAAAATAGAAGAATGAGGAAAATGCAAATTTATAGTAGAGAAGAAGTCAATGACTTCTATTGTACATTCACGAAGTACCTGGATGAAATTGTTTGGAATATCTCCAAACTATGTCCCAAAGGCATGCAAGAATGGGAGAAAGTAAAAACAAAAAAAGTACTAGAGGCACAAATGAGATTGTTGTATAGAAAGATGTTTACAGATAGGGTTATATCTGAGAGAGATGGGCAGTTGCCATTATAATAATGTGGGATTATTATTCCAAAAACATAAATTATACATTATTGTTCAAATAAATAAACATTAAAAAAATTTTAAACCTATAAGTATCCTTTCTGATTTTGTCTACTATTTTCCATCAATTACTTAAACTATAATTGTAGATTTGTCTGTTCTTTCAACTATGTCAATTTTTGCCTCTTGCATTTTAAACTTGTTATTAGGAGTAAACATAATTTGGATTATTTTATCTTTCTGGTAAATTGGCATTTTATCAATATATAATATCCCTCTTTATCCTTGGCAATTTCTTTGTTCTGAAGTCAACTTTGATGTTAATAAAGCCACTCCAACTTTCTTTTGATTAGGTTTTTGAATGGAATCCATTTCATCCTTTTGCTTTTCACCTTTCCATGTAATGAATTATTTTTGAAGTGAGTTTCTGTAGGTAGCATATGGTTGGGTCTTGTTTGTTAATTCATTCTTATAATCTATTTATTAATGTGTTTAGACCACTTAAGATTATTACTGATATGACCAGATTGAGGTTTGCCATTTTACTATTTGTTTTCTGTTTGGTCTCTCTGATATTTAATCCTGTTTCCCTTTTCTTGCCTTCTTTTATATTATTTGAACATTTTTTGTATCTCATTTTAATATATTTATTGTGACTCTGACATCTCTTTTAATAATTTTTAGTAGTTGCTCTAAGGATCATAAAATACATACATTAACACAGTCTACTTAGAATCAATCTTTTACCACTTCAAATGCAATGTAAAATCCTTACCAGCATATTGGGTCCTTTACCTTCTCCACTTTATGCTGTCATTGTCTTACATATTACATCTACATACACTGAATATTCCATCAAAAAAATGTTGAGTTTTACATTCAATCAAGACTCAAGAGAAGAAAAATAGTCTATTACATCTACTCAGGTATTTACTACTTGTGTTGTTCCTCCTTAGTTCCTAATGTTCCAGTTTCCCTTCTGGTATCATTTCCTATCTGTATGAAGAAATTCCTTTAGCAATTCTTCTTCAGCTGGTCTGTTTACTATGAATTGTCTTAGGTTTCCTTCATCTGAAATTGTGTTTTAAATCTTATATTCATTCCTAAAGGATATTTTTTGCTGGATATAGAATTCTGGGATGACAAATTTTTCAATACTTGAAATATTTTGTGCTATTTCCTTCTGATCTAGAGTTTCTGATGAGAAATCTGCAGCCATTCAAATCACTGTTCCCCTATACATAAAGCATCATTTCTCTCTGGATGTTTTCAAGATCCTTTTATCTTTATTTCTCAGCAATTTAATTATGATGTATCTATCTATGGATTTCTTTTAGTTTATTCTGCTTAGAATTTACAAATTTTCTTGAACCTATAAAATGGTGTCTTTTACCAAAGTGGGCAATTTTTCAGACACTTTCTTCAAAGTTTTTTTTCAGCACTTCTTTCTCTCTTTCTGGGACTCTAGTGCTACAACTGATAGACTTTATTAGATAGTCCCACATGTCCCTAAGGCTACCTTTTTTTCATTCTGTTGTTTATATTGCGTAATTTTTATTTATCTACCTTCAAGTTTACTCTTTCCTCTGAAATCTCATTTCTGCTATTAAGTCTATCCATGAGGTTTTTTTTACATTATTTTTAATGTTTATTTAATTTTGAGACAGAGCACAAATAGGGGAGGGGCAGAGAGAGAGAGAGGTAGACACAGAATTTGAAGTAGTCTGCAGGCTCCAGGCTCTGTGCTGTCAGCACAGAACCTCACAAGGGTCTTGAAATCCCAAACCATGATATCATGACCTGAGCCAAAATTGGATGCTTAACTGACTGAGCCACCCAGGTGCCCCCCATGAGGTTTTTTAAATTTAAGTTATTGTGTTTTTCAATTCTGAAGTTTCAAATTAATTTCTATTTCCTTATATATTCTATTTATTGGATGAGATTTTGTATTTTAACATTTGTTCCAAGAGTGCTTGCAATTGTTTTTTAATAGTAGCTGATTTAAGGTCTTTGTCAGATAATTGCTATACCCATATCCTCTTGTAATTGATATCATTTGTCTTTTTCCATGCAAGTTGAGATGTTCATGATTCTTTGTTTGCCTGTTAATTTTGGAGTATCTCCTGGATATTTTGAATATGACATTATAATACTCTAGGACTTGCTTAAATTGTATGGAAAACGTATTTTTGTTTTAGCAATCTGATTAGGTTCAGGCCATATTCCACCAGCCTTCTGTGGGCTGACGGTTCAGTGTCAGTTTTCAATTGCAGTGTTCTTCAGATCTGTCTAGTGTTTATCAGTCTGGAACCTAGATGGATGTCCATTAACTCAGTTCTAAAATTCTTTGGTATGCTAATAGGATATGATCAACACATACACAGGTAAATGGTACATAGCCAGAAGATCATACAAATATCTTTGAGGTCACTTTCCTGAGCTCTGACCTCTCCATGTTCTTCCCAATACTATCTAATTCCCGTGACTTCCTTTCAGTCCATTGTTCATATCTGCAACTGTGTCACCTCTGAAGACAAACAGTGGAAGGACAGAGATATGAAAAAGCAACGTGTGTGGCTCTATTCACTGTGGCCACAGCTCCATCAAATAACAATGAAAGGTCCTCTCTCTAAGAGTATTGGTTCCTGAAGGTTCCCATTGCCACTACAGTTGCTGCCACTGCATAATTGCCTGGGGATTGAGATGTGAGGGAAGAAAGAAATAAAGGAAAAAAATGGGGAATTTCTACCCCCCTCACTTTTCAAACCAGAGCTAGAACATTCTCCTGGAGTTCCACGGTGCTCACTTCCAGATTTTAAGCTGTATTAAGTTCAGGTTGGAGAATTTGAGAGGTGGATAAGAGTGGGAAACTCTTCACTGGTTTGCTGGTTTCTCAAAATTTGGTATTCTCCAATCTGCCTTAAGCTGTTTACTTTTCAGAATTCTCAAATAGCTGGGCCACGCACTCTGTCCAGATCTTATGATTGTGTTCAGTGAGAGACAAAGACTGGCAGGCACTTAATGGTCTTAACCAGAACTGTACTCAAGAACTAAATTTTAAATAAATCATTCTGGTCATTGTATGGAGGGTGAGTTTGAAGGGAACAAAATTTAAGATAGGGAGACCAGTTAGCAAAGTCCCATAAGTAATCCACACAAAAGACAAGATCTCAAGCCTGGGTGGTGGTAGCAGACATTATGATGAAAATGCCAATTCAAGAAATAGTTGGGAGGTAAAATTGGCAAGACTCAAAGAGGTCATCCTTTTATAAGGCCATAATTAAAACATGGCAAGAAATCGAAAGTGATCAGGATTGATGGTTCCATTAAAAAATACTTAAAAATAAATAGAACAATAGAAATAAAAAACATCTACTTTGATAACTATAAAACATTGTTGAAAAGAATTAAAGCCCTAAATAAAAGACACACTATGTTGCAATGCAATCCATACCAGTTGGGTTGTTGTTGTTTTGTTTTTCATAATGCAAGTGCTTGACTTAAACACATTGCTAGTCCCCCCACCTCTCTTTGGTTGATTTTGATAACTGATCATTTCAGCCAATTGTTTTTCTCTTTCCATAATTTAAATTCTTGCTCTTAGGTTTTAAATCCACCAATAAAGAATGAGCTCACAAAACCCTAGGTCCCCCCCACCGACCCCATCAACCTAAATAGAAGCAGAACCCTAGTCCTGTGCACACAAGCGCTCCCTTTGCCTCTCCCTCTGCCCCCACCACCCCTAGACCTTGCTGTGTGACACTCTACATGTGCTGTATAATTTCCAGAACTTGTAAGTAATAAATCTTGACTCTTTCAGAGTTTCCTGATGGTTACTGCTAAGGGTGTCTTGCAATCATAATAAGAACCACAAAGATCAGAGTAGGTCCAGACACAACACTGGTTATCAAAAGGCTGAGACTAGCACAAAATACACATTCATAGATTAGAAGATGTAATATGGTTAAGATGGCAACACTCACTAAATTGGCCCACAAATTCAATGCAATCTTTATCAAAATCCCAGCTTTCTTTTCAGAAATTGACAAGCTGATGCTAAAATGCATTTTGAAATGCATAGCCAAAATAATCTTGAAAAAGAGAAGCAAAGTGGAAGAGCTCACAATTTCCCAATTTCAAAACTTACTAGAAAGCAACAATAATCAAGATGATGTGGTACTGGTATAAGGATAAACATATAGGTAAACAGGATAGAATCAAGATCCCAGAAAAAAATAGAGGAAGTATTAGCCTTTTCAAGAAATGGTGCTAGAGCAACTGAATATCCACATGTAAGAAAATGAAGTTGGACACCTACATTTCACCATAGAGAAAAATTAACTCAAAATAGATTTAAGACTTAAATATAAGAGTAAAACCGTAAAATTCCTAGAGGAAAACATGGGAATAAATCTTCATGATTTTGGACTAGGCAATGGTTTCTTACATGTGACACAAAAGCAAAAATATTTTTTAAAAAAAAGAATAAATTTGACTTCATCAAAATTAAAAACCTTTATGTTTCATTAAAAATTTTTTTAAAAATATTTTATTTTTGAGAGAGAGAGACAGTACGAGCAGGGGAGAGTTAGAGAGAGAGGGAGACACAGAATCTGAAGCAGGCTCTAGGCTCTGAGCTAGCTGTCAGCACGAAGCCTGATGCGGAGCCCAAACCCACGAACCGTGAGATCATGACCTGAGCCGAAGTCGGACGCTTAACCGACTGAGCCACCCAGGCGCCCCTCATTAAAAATTTTTTTTTTTCAGAGAGCGAGAGAGAGACAGCAAGCCAGGGGAGGGTCAAAGACAGAAGGAAACATAAAATCTAGCAGGCTCCAGGCTCTGAGCTATCAGTACAGGGCCTAACACAGAGCTCAACCTCCTGACTGCGAGATTACGACCTGAGCCGAAGTCAGACACTTAACTGACTGAGCCACCCAGGCGTCCAAAAAATGTTTTATGTTTCAGGAACACGGCAGGGATGTCCACTCTCACCATTATTGTTTAACATAGTGCTGGAAGTCCTATGTTTCAAATAGCACTCTCAAGACTGCCCTGATAATGACAATATCAAGACAATATAAATTGTGAAAAAACAATCCAGAGAATCAGAGAAAATATTTGTAAGTCATCTATATGATCCAGAATATATAAAGAATTCTTACCACTCAGTAATAGACAAATAACCCAAGTAAAAATGGGTGAAGAATTTGAATAGACATCTCTCCAAAGAAGATAAACAAATGGCGAATAAGCACATGAAAAAAATGTTCGACATCATTAGCCATCAGGGAAATGCAAATCAAAACCATAATCACATACCACTTTACACCCAGTAAGATGGTTATAATTAAAAAGACAATCAACAAGTGTTCAAAAGAATGTAAAGAAATTGAAACCCTCATATATTGCTCATGGGGATGTAAAATAGCGCATAATCCTCAATTCCACTCCTAAGTATATTCACAAGAAAGATGAAAACATATGACCACACAAAAAACTTGTTCCTGAATGCTCATAGAATTACTCATAATAGCCAAAAGTGTGGAGAAAAACAGATACCCATCAACTGATGATGAGATAAAACAAAATGGGTATATTCATACAATGGAATATCACTCAGCAATACAAAGAAATGAAGTACTGACACCCGCTGCAACACAGATGAACCTTGAAAACATTATGCTAAGAGAAAGAAACCAGAAACAAAAGGCTACACATTGTATGATTTAGTTTATATGAAACGTCCAGAATAGGCAAATCAATAGAGACAGAAAAATAAGTGGTTGTTTGGTGCTGGGGATGGGGGAGTGGGGGTGACTGGGATTAACTCCTAATGGGTATAGGGTTGCTTTTTGAGATGTTGAAATGGTTCCAAAATTAGATTATGGCTATAGACGTACAACTCTGTGAATATGCTGAAAACTATTGAATTGCATACTTTAAATGGGTGAATTGTGTGGCATGTGAATTGTATCTCAATAAAAGTTTTACAAATACATAAGGTTACAAAGAAAACTAGCTACACAGATCTAGGTTCATCAAAATAAAAAAACAAAAACAAATTCTTGGGGTGCCTGGGTGGCTGAGTCGGTTGAGAGTCCCACTTCAGCTCAGGTCATGACCTTGTGGTTCGTGAGCCCAAGCTCCACATCGGGGTCTGTACTGACAGCTCGGGGCCTGGAGCCTGCTTCAGATTCTGTGTCCCCCTCTCTCTCTGCCCTTCCCCCACTCACACTCTGTCTCTCAAAAATAAACATTAACTGATGAATGGATCAAGAAGATGTGGTATATTTATACAATGGACTACTACATGGCAATGAGAAAGAATGAAATCTGGCCATTTGTAGCAACGTGGATGGAACTTGAGGGTGTTATGCTGAGTGAAATAAGTCAGGCAGAGAAGGACAGATACCATGTTTGCACATATAGGTGGATAAAGAGGAACTAAACAGAGGACGATGAGGGAGAAGAAGGGGAAAAATAGTTGGGGAGAGGGAGGGAGGCAAACCATGAGAGACTCTTGAATGTTGAGAACAAACTGAGGACTGATGGGTGTGGGGGGGAAGGGGGGTGATGGGCATGGGGGAGGGCACTTGTGGTGATGAGCACTGGGTGTTATA
>NW_027528227.1:100757-104484 GCF_008692635.1 Crocuta crocuta
TTCATAGATATCTTAATTTTGAAGTAGTGATAAATATAAATAAATTTTGATACATGTGCAAGGGCGACAACACAAATGATTGATGGTTCCATTACCACCTCTAAAGAACAGAGCTGAAAACAGGTGTGAGGCGGGGTGGGAGGTGGAGGGCAGAATAATCAAACCAGCTCATGTTTTCCTCTGATGAAGCTCCAGCACTAAAAAGCAGGTATAAGACACTTCCCTTCAGTGAGGCTGGAATTTGCAAGAGGGATTCCAGCCTAGTGCTTTCAGCATGTTTATGCCAAGTTGGCCATGCAAGCTGAATCACTGCCAAGCTGCTTAGACCTCTGACTGTGCCCTTTAGTCACCCTGCAAAGTAGTGGAACAGGGCAGGAGGGAACCCAGTGATGCCTGGTTGCCAGGGCAAAGCAAGTTGGAGGGGGAATGGGAAACTGACACAAAGAGAAAGAAAGTATTAAAATATCTAAAGGCTTGGAATGCCCTCCCCACTGTTCCCAACCAGAAAAGGTGGGGTGTGACCAGACTAGCATAGGGCATCTGGGGCTAGAATTGGCATTCCCCCCCTCCAATTTCTCCATTGACTGTCCCCTCTACCAGATTCCCACCCTCAGGACTGATATTCAAAACATTTGACAAGTGGTAACAAATGAGCACAGACCAAGATGGGCAAACGCCAGTCACAGTACTAGAATAGGACCCTAGAGGTCTTCTGCTGTGTTACCTACATTGTGGGGAGGTCTCAGAGGTCTTAGAGGCAGGATTAAGGCAGTGTCTCTTTGTCAACTGGCATGGATTAGATTCAACTCCTCTGCTAACAACTAAGATAGCTATAACAATATACATCATTCCAAAGGTAGGATGGATAGGGAGAGAGAGGAGAACCTCCTTAAGGCTTTATAAATGAATGTTGTGCAAACGGTTGATGCTTACATTCATGGGATATCTCAATGATTAAACAGGTGGGGATTTTCCCTCTTGACAGAAGATAAGGTCCAAAAGAGATTCTGGCATGCCACTCTAAGCAGCTTTTCAAATTTAGACTTGAGAAAGCTGCTTAACTATGAAAGTAGGGCTATATTTGGGTTAAAATCTTAATTCCCCACTTTTTCATCATCTAGGAAGAAACCACACAAGCAACCTGAGGTGGGGACCAACAGATACTGGCTCACATTCCCAGCTGGCCCGGATCTGAACACTGAGGGTTGTCTGTCCAGTAGGGCTCTCTCTCCTTGGAGTGGGCACTAACCCCCAAGGATCCTCCTTCTACAGACTCATCCTTCAAGTCACACCCTAGGTTTAATTCTTCTTCCCATGAAGAGAAAGTCTCCAAACAGAGAAGGAAATTGGATAAGGTAGATCCTTGAGGCACAGGGAAAATACATCCCTGGGCTATGCATGGGGCTCCTGAGAAGTAAGAGAGGAGGTGAGCCATTTTAATAACAAGCATTATTTTTTTATTAAATTTCTAATCAAATACAACAGTAATTTCTTTTCCTTCATAAAAATTTTAAATATTTATAATATTACCAATTTGGGAAAAGACAAACAAAAGAATAAAGAGAAAAGTGAACAAAAGACTAATTCCAAGATAGAATAAATAACAGCGTATTTAAATGCCTGCCTGGCTCTGGTGGCTGCTGCCAGAGTGCCAGATCCTCAGCCTCAGAATTAGCAGTTCAAAATCTCCTCCAGGTTCAATGTGTCCAAAGGGGGGATTTTAGTGACTTCAAAGAAGACCCTGCAAAAGGAAGAGGGATCTGCTCAGTCTAAAATGGGCCAAAGCAAATAGGGTCCATGGACTAAGTGGGACATAGGGCTCTTAGTTCCCTATCTTGCTTTAACCTTAAAGCAGAAAGTAAAGTGACAGTACTGAATCTTTTTCCTCAAGTGAGGCTAGCCTGTACCTCCTCATGGCTGAGAACAAACCCATCCTCACTGGAGCTTGGTACTTACCGGTGAGAATACTTGGAATATACAGTCTTGAGCCTACTGGAAGGACGCAAAGTCAGCAGGATGTTTAGCTGCTTGACCAAGGGGTGAAGATCAGAGGTCTTGTAGCCACTGCAATACTCCAGGGCAGGAGCCTGGATGAAGCAACATGAACAGGGACTTTTACCACAGGAAGCAGACCCTTCCTTTCTCTCAACTACGCCAAGTCCAAACTTCCTATACATGGTATAGGTAGGGAAGATAGTCAAACATTTCAAGAATGCATACAGTGTAGACACTGACCGATAATTATAGAGTACTTCCTAGAAGCCTACGTTCCAGCTGCGAACTAGTGGTATGGCTATCCGTATGTACATATGTACCATATACCCATACGTACCAGTTGGACATCAGACTTCGTGGTACGTATTCATGTAAGCTGAAGTCCACTAAAGAATCTAAGGAACATGACTGGCTTTGTAATGTACTCACTCTCAGGTCAAGAGCCAGTAGCCAGGCAAATTTCAGAACAAACTTAAGGTCCCAAATCAACAGACCACAGGAATTTAAGGCGGCTACCCTTCTCTGGCTCTAAGAGCTATTATTCTATGCATTTATTTTCTCATTAAATTTTAAGGATGCTTACTATGTGGCAGAAGTAATATGGCAGACCATTTGAGAGCAAAGGTTCCAGAGGCAAACTGCTTGGGTTCAAATTCTAGCTCTATCAACAGCAGGAACTTGAACCCAGTTTCCCACTATGCCAAATGGGGATCATTACAGTAATTGTATCATAGGATTAAATGAATTAATATACACAATGCATATGGAACAGAGTCTAGCACATAGTAAGTACCCAAACCATGCTAGCTAGGATTAATATTACCAAGCCCTATGTAGGCTGCTGTGAATACAAAGATGACCCAGACTCCTGCCCCTCAGGAACCTGTAGTGGAGGAGACAGACATGCATGCAGAGAATTACAGAACATGTGAGAAGGTCTATAATGGAAGTGAGAAGGACACTGGAGGAACACAGCAGCAGAACCCATGAATTTTGGTCAGGAGAGTCACAGAAAGCTTTGTAGAGGAAGGCACATCTGCAATGGGAGTGTTGAAAGTCAAGTGGGAGCTCCACAGTAGAGAAAAGAAGGTTCATCTATAAGGCAGTGGTTTTCTAAAAATGTCTTAAAATTATTTTCCCTGAACTCCTTTTTTTCTTTTTTTTTTTTTAATTTTTAAACATTTATTTTTTGAGAGACAGAGACAGAGCATTAGCGGGGAGGGGCAGACAAAGAGGGAGTCACAGATCCCAAAGGCTCCAGGCTCTGAGCTGTCAGCACAGAGCCCGACGCGGGGCTCGAACCCACGAACCACGAGATCATGACCTGAGCCGAAGTCGGACGCTTAACCGACTGAGCCACCCAGGCGCCCCCTGAACTCCTTTTTTTCAATCATCTTACTTGGAAGCCCAAACATCTTACCTGCAATTAGGGGTGGGAGCTGACAAGCCCACCGGTTTGGATCCCTTTACCTTTTACATGGCCCCTGAGACACTTCTACAGGAATCCCAGGGCTCTGCTGAATACTGTTTAGAAACCACTGCCACAGGGAAAGGGCAATCATTTGCATGCTGAGCAGGTGAGTAACACAAGGGGTAACACATTATATTGTGTGTGTCAAATAAGATTAATGGCCCCTTTGTCACTACACAGGCTCAGGTCCCTATGCTTCATCTCAACTATTATGAAAGCATACTCACTAGTGTTCCCACTTTTATACTCTAATTTACCTTA
>NW_027528227.1:104867-107084 GCF_008692635.1 Crocuta crocuta
TAAACAGATATACTGGAGCTGTTTTCAAAACACACAAACAGGAGTATGTCACTCCTCTGCATAAAAACTTTCCAATGCCTTACAGAGTGGGTCTCAGCTTGGCATCAAAGGTCTCTCACAATCTGATGACACCCTACCATTCTGGTCTCATCTCTCACTATTCCCTATTAATATATCCTCTGCTCTATCTATAGGAAGTGTCTTATTCTGCCCGGAATACATCACACTCTTTTCTCATTGCCTTCACATCTTTTCAGTTCTCATTCCCTCTACCTAGAATGTCTTCTCTCATAGGTTCCTACTAATCTTTCAAGACCCAACTCAAAAGTCACCTCCTCTGTGAAGCCTTTCTTATCTATAGAAGCAGTATACACAGCACAGAAGACTGTGGGGGCACCTGGGTGGCTCAGTCAGTTAAGCATCTGACTTTGGCTAAGGTCATGATCTCACAGTCCGTGGGTTCAAGCCCCACATTGGGCTCTTTTCTGACAGCTTAGAGCCTGGAGCCTGCTTCAGATTCTGTGTTTCCCTCCCTCTCTGCCCTCCCCGATTTGTGCTCTGTCTCTCTCAAAAATGAATAACTGTTAAAAAAAAAAAAAACTTTTTTAAAAAAAAGAGAAGACTGTGGAGCCATACTATCTGGATTCAGATCAGGGTTGACATTTAGCCAATACTCACTGGCACAGCCATGCCAAGTATTAAAACACTGATATATTTCTATAGTGGTTGGCAAGCAGTTTGCTGCCCTGAACCACTCAACTGTCCCCCCTTAGCACCTATCACATACCCCCAGGATCCAAAGGTCAAAGCCTGGAACAGCATGAGGCCTCTAGGGCCACAGTTCCAAAGCTATGGTCACATCACTTCTGATTACACAGTAGGTATACAATGTGAGCACTACTCCTAATCCCCAAAGACTCGTTTGGCCCCTCATTAGCAAAACCTGGGAAGTTATTTCTTATCTGTAAAGTAAGGATAAGAGTACTGATCTTGTTAAGATTAAATGTTAATACACAAAGTACTCACATCACTGTCTAAGCACTCAACAAATGCTAGTCATTTTTTTTTTCTTTTTCATCATCTTCACTGCCATTTACTGAATGCTTTCTCTGTCTGAAGAAATTTCAGTATGAGTTGTCTGAATTAACACAAATGTTTCTAAGATTCTTTCTCAGTGTATAGAGCTTTTCCTAAAAGGAATTGTCCTGGCCCCAGGATTTCTGGGTTGGAGGGGCTTAGGAGTAAGTTTTGTTTTGTAGTGGGGAAGGATTTAGGTGCCTTCGTCTTCAGAGAAGAGCACTATACTGTACCATTAGACACATGGACAGTTGCTTCCACAACTCTGTTCTCTGGTACTGTGCCTCTCAAATTCTGTTCCAACGAGCTCCCCTCAGGGAAGTGAGGAACAACCTTGCTGAGGGGACTGAAAGGGGCAGGGGTAAAATGGGGCCAGGTGAGAAGGAGGCTCATCTGTCCTCTGCTGCAACCAGAATAACTTCATATTAGTCTGTTTCATGATATTGGGCTTTCTTTGGAACAAGAGGTACTGTGACTAAGAAAAATAAAATAATTCAAAACCATTGCTGTTAAAAGCCTTTTAGGCAGCCACGCTCCTAACACGTGGAGATGTCATTTTATCACGGTGGGTGCATGGTGGTTTTGTAACGAAGTTTCCCATGACCCTAATTTACACCTTCCTCCTGAACAGACCCTGTTTTTTTTTTTTCCTTTTCATTGAAATACAGGCAACATACAATACTTCTTAGTTTCAGGTGTATAACACAGTGATTCAACATTTATATACGTAACAAAATGCTCACCAGGATAAGTGTAGCTACCATCTGCCACCATACAACATTATTACAATGTTATTGACTATATTCTCTATGCTGTACTTTACATCCTATAACTTATTTTGTAACTGGAAATTTGTACTTTTTAATACCCTTCACCTATTTCATCCATCCCCTCAGCCCTCTCCCCTCACCAGTGTGTTCTCCATATTTATGAATCTGTTTGTTTCATTTTTTTTAGATCCCACATATAAGTGAAGCAATGCAGTATTTTTCTTTTATTTCACTTAGTATAATATCCTCTATTATAGGATATAATAGAGGTCCATCCATGCTGTCACAATGGAAATATTTTATTCTTTTTTATGGCTAAGTAATGTGTGTGTGTGTGTGTGTGTGTGTGTGTGTGTGTGTGTGTGCACAC
>NW_027528227.1:107255-107803 GCF_008692635.1 Crocuta crocuta
TGTGTGTGTGTGTGTGTGTGTGTGTGTGTGTGTGTACACCACATCCTCTTTATTCATTCATCCATCGAGGGACACTTAGGTTGCTGCCTCTGTGCTTTTAAATATCAACCCCTTGCCCCAGCAAGTGTTTGTTTACCCAATGTCCAAGCTTCTTCATGTAGAGGGCCAGCAAGAAGGAGCCAGCGGCTAGCTTGGAAGCCCTCTCCTGGATATAGTCATATTCCTGCAGAGTCATCTCACAGATGAAGCGGGACAATGTCAGCGTCTTCATGCTGGCATGCAGGCACTAAAGGTAGCAAGAACACTGGCTCAGCAACCACTTCAGAAAACCAGCACCAAGCAAAAGACCCCCTGCTGTACCCATTCTCTCCATTTACCCAACCTCAGGCCTAAATGGCTCTCTGCCTGAACAAGTTACCTTTCCTGCTAACATGACTCACACGAAGGACCCTAGCCCCCAAAGTACAGAATCTTTAGCGGGGGTGGGAATCTGAAATTGGCAATGGGATTTGCTACCTTTAGGGTTTTTAGTCAATTTGTCATTTGTG
>NW_027528227.1:107960-110817 GCF_008692635.1 Crocuta crocuta
GTCAAGTGTGCTTCCGGTACCCTCCCAGCTCCCCTTTCTTTGCAAGTCATCCTTTGAAGAACCAAAGCCCTCCAACTGTAACTTTGCACCTGGCTCCACCCTAGAAATATTCTATGCCTCAAAAGAACTTCCCATTTCTTCATTGACTCTTTTTTAAAAAAATATATATAACCAAGAACATATAGACAAAAGTAAACACATGTACTTGTAGAATACAATAAATAATTATAAAGTGACCTCCCCTGTAACTAATACACAAATGAAGGAAGAGAACTTTACCAGGATCTCCCCCAAACTCCCCACATGTCCCTTCCTGACCAAAGAATCTTCTTCCCCTCCCCTACACTGCCTTCACCTCAAAACTTAAGGGCACACCACAAAAATCTGCAGTTTTGTTCCCCCCACACTTCATAAAGATTGACAATCTAGGAGGACAGATTGAAGAAATTCCTCAGCCTGCTCCCATTGCCCCTTTCCCTTTTCCTACCACTCAGGTGGCCACTCTGGCTATGGAGGGGACTAACCCATTAGTGGCAGAATGAGGATGTGCCTCCTCCCTCTTACCCTAGCATATCTTCGCAGAAAATGATAGGCAATGGGAATGTTGATATCAAATCTGAGTGTCTGCAGGATGCTGATTTCCATGGTGAGCATCTCATCTCGCTGATAAATATCATCACAGATGTACAGGAAGTCATCCACACAAGGTGGGCAAGATTCCTGTGGGTGGAGAGGAGAGATATCAAAAACAGGCAAAGACAGCCCACTCCTCTCTGCTTGCAGATAAAAGGCAGTGGGAGAGAGAAGTGAAGGAGAGGAGGCAATAACATTTCCCAGCATAAACCTTCAGAGTAGCTCTGAGAGCAAACTTCTCTTGACTTGAGTGGCCCATCTGAAAAACAAAATCAGAGACATAGGAGAAATCTGCCCCAAAACTGCACTACTGGGGAGAGAATAGGGCCTCTTGGGGTTTATTCTCACACTGTAAGAAGTGATATAATATGGCACAGGAACCGGGAGCAATGATCTGTCTTTTAAGGAGTGAGAGCCTGGAATGGGAAATCTAAAATTTGCTCTGGGAGAAGGGAGGGAAGGGAGAAAAGGAGACCATGGAAAGTGGAGTTGGAGAGAGAACATTAGCCCATACTTTGTTTCCTAGTCTAAGAAATGAATAACGATGTTTGGGAGGGGTACTACTGGGGTAGGATTCCGTGAGAGGCAGGCAGGCAGGCACAGAGAGAGCCTAGGCAGAGACTGAGGACTGCAGGGGGTGGGAGGATGAATTTGGGGGCTAGACTGGGAAGATCCAGACCCGGCCAAGGGTGAGAAGAACCCCGGTCCAGGAGCACCTTAACATGCCCTGCCCTCTGCAGGTTGAACCCTGGTTGTGGGGAGAGGACTAGGAGGAAAGAAGACCCCCTGAATGTTTTATCTAGCTACACCTAACTGCCCACCCCAGTGTTCATCCCACGTCTTTCTCTTTCTATTTTTAGATTTCAGATTAGATTAAGTCTCTAGTTTTGCAGACAAGGAAATTAAGACACCGAAAGAGGAAACAAATCACTCAAGTAACACAGTAGCCTAGCAGCAACACCAGGGCAAGAAACTCTCCCTTTCTTTGCTCTACTCAGACAGTAACTTGATTAATTTTCTCCAGGCTCTATCAACTTAGGCTTACCTCAAATTTTGCTGCAATCAGAAACGCAGTGGAACCAACAAGTTGGAGCTTGTCCCTCTTGCACATTACCTCCATAAGGTAGTGATCCACCAGTTTCACTGCCAAGTACAGGGTCTCGTGACTCATCTCAAAGGTCATCTAGAGTAATACACAAACAGAAATCTGCATATTGTCCCACCCCAAAGCCACACCCAGCAGATCTAACCACCCGGTCTGCAACACGGTGGAGAGTGGCCAGCTGACATTCTGCTATGAATGTGGGAACTCCTTCAGCTAGGTGCCTGGCCAGATCTCCTGTGCCTTTGAGGACCCTGGGCATTATATAGCCTTACACATTGAGGTAGATGATCAGTCTTACAAATCAGAGAGAGATGCTCTGTCTTCTCTATGAGCATCTTGAATGAACACACTCTCTTGCCTTGGTCTCCAATACCTAGATTCTTGCTTTCCCCACTTGGTACTACATTATATAGTGAACTCCCCCAAAGAGATCATGTTTATTTAGCTCTAAGATACAGAGACCTGTTTATTATTCACTCATTAGTGTCTCTTCCCAATTAGATATACTATTAGAATATATGAATTAGGAGCAAGTACCAATAGAACCATTTGGAAGTGAGAAGAGGGACTAGAGAAGCCAGGATGAGATTAAAGCATTAGTAGTATAATCCTCCTTTCCCTTTTCCTCTTATCTATCCTTGTCTTGCCTTCACCAGCTCCAAGAAACCACCTCCTATAACACTAGACCCAGTGTTAGTGCTGGCCCATATGGCATCCTTGTGCAAATTAGGAAAAAAAAAAAAGTGACTTCTTTGGGTGAATGAAGCCCTGCAGGTGTACATTTTATCAAGTAAACAATACCGTTATATGAATTATCCAAGGGTATCCCTGCCTCAAGGCAGAGCAGCTCCACAGCCAGAATGTACAGCCTGGCAAACAGTATTAGCTAGATTCCACTGCCTGCTTTTGTCTTGCCCGGAAACTGTGTAGGCACAATTTGCACTGCATGAAGGGGTCCTACCCAATCCTCAGTGATGTTTCTTCCTCACAACCCCTTAGGTTCTTAGGATTCAAGAACAATGAAATCTATACTAACCCAACATGTCAACCAATGCAGGAATCTCCTCTTTAATATCTCCACCAATTAACTGTTCAGTTCCAGCCACAGAGCCTCCAAAT
>NW_027528227.1:111006-114512 GCF_008692635.1 Crocuta crocuta
CTCTTTGAATGTTTTTTTTTTTTGCAGTTTTTTATTTTCCTTTTTTTCTGTTAATTTCTTTTCTTTTTTTCCTTTAAATAGTTTATTCTCAAGTTGGTTTCCATATAACACCCAGTGCTCATCTCAACAAGTGCCCTCCTCCATGCCTATCACCCCTTTCCCCTCCCCCCAACCCCCATCAGCCCTCAGTTTGTTCTCAGCATTCAAGAGTCTCTCATGGTTTGCATCCCTCGCTCTCCCCCACTATTTTTCCCCTTCTTCTCCCGCATCATCTTCTGTTACCTCTCTCCTAATCCTCCTATACGTGCAAACATATAGTATCTGTCCTTCTCTGCCTGACTTATTTCGCTCAGCATAACACCCTCAAGGTCCATCCATGTTGCTACACATGGCCAGATTTCATTCTTTCTCATTGCCATGTANTCCATAAAACTAATTGTTCATTTTTGCTCTGGACTACTTTGCCTTTGGAGATGTGTCAAGTAAGAAATGGTTTTAATGGAAAATTCTTCCTTATACAGAGTGGAAATCACCTTCTTGGTAAAATCTGCTTACTTCATTGGGCCTCCTTTTGTATAGGCTACTCTTACTGACTGAAACCTAGATGCCCAAGGCTTGTCTGTGGCTAAAAAGAACACAAATTTATTATCTTACAGATCTGGAAGTCCAAAGTCCAAAATCAGACTCAAAGGGCTTAAAAAAAAAATCAAGGTGTTAACAGGGCTGTGTTTTTTCTCAGAGGTTCTAATAGAAAATCCTTTTGCTAACTTCTATAGGCGGCCCACATTCCTTCATTTGTGGTCCCTTCCATCTTCAAGGCCAGCAATGGCCAGAAGAGTCTTTCTCATACTGCATTACTTTCTCCTGCCTCTTCCACATTTAAGAGCCCTTGTAATTTCATTTGGTCCACGTGGATAATCCATGATAATCACCCTATCTTAAATTTGGATGACTACAATCTTAATTCCATATTCTATTTTAATTTGCCTTTGCCATGTAAAGTAACTAACATATTTATAGGTCTTGGGAATTAAGATGTGAACATTTTATTCTGCCTACCTCATTTTCCAAAGGAATGTCATAAGAAAGAGATGGAGAGAGTTCATGCAAATGAAGTAGGTAATGACTACCACCTTAAGTATTAAGAAATTGAGGTCAAATAATTACCAAAAGACAGTAAGAATGGAAAGTAGCAGTTCCCTGAGGATGATACCTCTGTGAATAAATGACAAAGCCAATACCTGCATAGCTTGTTTCCAGTACCTCACATAGGCATGTGGCCACTCACGTAGCACACTGTTACGAAATGGTAACATCTAAAGTGTAAGGTAATATCTGAGTGAATGGTTGAAATTTGGAGTCAAATATTCAAATGAGCAGCAGTGTCAGTTATAGTAATCCTCCTTCCTTGAATGTAAGATAGTACTCTTCTAAAATAATTCTACAACCTGNGTCTAATTGTTCTTGTGACAGCCCTTCAACTACTGAAAACTCTTATCCTGTCTCCTATAAATTTCCATTCTAGACCAAATAACTTGACTTCCTCTAACTATTCTTCACATGATATGGTTTTCTGTCCCCTCAGCATCAAGTTCTAAATGAGGAGCCTAACTTTTGCCAGTTAGAGAAAAGTGGCAGTGTTCTGGATAATTCAAACAGCTACAACAAACAAAGACAAGAAGCCTTTAAGCACTATAGCAAGGTTCTCTCCCTCACAACTGCCTTTGGATAGCACACCCTTCTAATTCTTCATAAATGATTATGTTCCTCTTCTGGGATGAGTAAGAAACAAGAAGAAAGTAATAAATAAATTTAAAAACTATAGAAAATATAAAGATTACTCTTAGTCTCAAACTAGGAGACAAATATGACAAAATTTATCTCAAATTCCAAAACTCAAAGACCATATTCTGCAAAGATAAATAAATGGAGAAAACTGTCCACATATATGAAAAAGAACAAGTAATTTTTCAAGGGGAAATGTTCTGAGAAACCAGAGCAAGTGTCTACTTATGAAACCTTTTCACTGCAAAGAACTAAAATAAACTTTTTAAAAGCATACCCTCAACAAGATCTGAGAGGATGAGCACTGGGTGTTATGTGGAAACTAATTTGACAATAAACTATTTGTAAAAAACAAAAAAAACAAAAAACAAAAAAAAAACAAATACAACAAGGTTGTATTCAAAATTGAATATACCCCCAAACTATAGGTATGCTAATTAAAAAAAATTTTAATAGAAAAAAAAAACAACAAGATCTGAGAGGACACTGAATGTATGAAAAGAGAATTTTCTGGGATCCAGAAAGACTACTTTCTGATGAAAAAGCACTTAATTAAAAAAGAATGTAATAGAGGAAGCAAACAGTACATTCAGTTATGACAAAAATCAAATCAATGATTCTAAAGGCTGCTTTAGGAAATTCTCCCAGAACTGAGAGGCAAGAGAGAGTTGAAGATATGAAAGAAAAGCTGAGACACAAGAACAGATTCTGGAGATACACATGCACATGTATATGTACACACACATATACATATACTCAGGATGAGAGAAGAGGCAGAAAGAAATAAATAGATAAAAATTTCTCTGAGCCAGTCTCTCCTCCAGTCATCCAAGATGCCAAAAGGAAAGGCGACTAAGGGGAAGAAGGTGGCCCTGACCCCTGCTGTGGCAAAGCAGCAGGAGGTCAAGAAGATAGTCAATACCTGTCTGAGAAAAGGCCCAAGAATTTTGGCATCGGATAGGATATCCAGCCCAAGAGGGACCTCATTCACTTGTCAAATGGCCCTGCTACACCTGGCTGCAGCGGCAAAAGGCTATTCTCTCTATATATAAATATCTAAAACTACCTTCTGTGGTTTACCAGTTCACTCAGGCCTTGGACCACCAAACAGCTACTCAACTTGTTAAGCTGGCCCAACAAATACACACCAGAGACCAAGCAAGAGAAGCAGCAGAGGTTGTTGGCCCAGGCCCAGAAGAAAGCTGCTGGCAAAGGGGATGTCCCCACTAAGAGGCCACCAGTCCTTTGAGCTGGGGTTAATACTGTCACCACCTTGGTGGAAAACAAGAAGGCTCAGCTGGTAGTGACTGCACATGATGTGGATCCCATTGAGCTGGCTGTCTTCCTGCCTGTGTCAGAAGATAGCGGTTTCCAACTGCATCATCAAGGGGATGGCCAGGCTGGGGCATCTGGTCCAATATAAGACCTACTCCACTGTCACCTTCACTCAGGTTAACTTGGAAGACAAAGGAGCTCTGGCTAAGCTGGTGGAAGCTATCAGAACTAATCAAAATAGATAGGAGATCCATCGTCACTGGGGAGGCAACATCCTGGGTTCAAAGTTGGTGGATGCACTGCCAAGCTGGAAAAGGCACAGGCTAAAGAACTGGCCACTACACTGGCTAAGTGTATGCAGTTGAGTTTTATGGACATCAAAGTAATGAAAAAAATACTCTTTCAAAAAAAATTTCTCTGAGGCAAAGAAAGATCTACTCTTCAGA
>NW_027528227.1:114785-115523 GCF_008692635.1 Crocuta crocuta
GCTCTAAAGGACTCACAATATAATGGACAATATTATGGAAAACATATCTATATCTAGAAATGACAAAAATGATTATTTGTAGGGAAGGTAATGCATTAAACGATAATAATATGGATCTAAGTTTCAATTATCTTGACTACAAATAGAAGCAAGAATAAACTAAAAGTGTGCAAAGTATCTTACTTGAGAGGCAATTAACAGATCAGGTTCACTAAAGGAGTAAATAATAGAGTATGTCCATATAATAGAATATTATGCAACAGTTTAAAANGCTCCAGGTTAGGCTCTCTACTGACAACTCAGAGACTGGATTCTGCTTCAAATTCTGTGTCTCCCTCTCTCTCTGTCCCTCCCTCACTCATACTCTATCAAAAATAAACATTTTAAAAAGTTTAAAAAGATAAAAATAATGTTAAAAATGGTATTTTATGTGTGTATGTATATATATATATATATACACACACATACAGACATATAGGTGTGTGCATTAATGTATTCCTCATAAAATATAAGATATTTAAAGAAAAATAGTAAAAAACTTAAAAAAAGTGATAACACACACAAATATCTGGAAGGATATACACTAAATTATTTATAGTGATTACCTCTGAGAAATAAGGAGAAAAGTGTGGTTAATTTTATTCATATACATATACACAAATATATATATGAAAACACACACATATTATAAACATTTATTAATTTTATAGTTAAATAATTTTATGGGGCAGGGTTTAA
>NW_027528227.1:115657-125093 GCF_008692635.1 Crocuta crocuta
CAGGCGTTTATATCTGAAGCTATAATGAAAAACTCATTAACTTAAGAAAAACAGAAGTTATCATTCAGGTCACTTTCTCAATACATAATACCAAAAGTCTATAAATTGGCAATAAAAGGATAAACCAAACAAACTAAAGAAAAGCAAAGTATTTGAAAAAAAATGGTAAGCATTATTATTAAAGAAACAAAACCTAGGTCAACAAGGAAATAATTGCACTTACAGATTATTGAGGGAAAAGAGAACAATATAGCTATAACACTACCTTTCAAAATTAATGGGATTTTAGATCTGTTANAACAATTACAATAGACTAAGCATACATTTCAAGAAGCTAGGGAAAACAAAATAAATTTTAATAAACTAAGAATAAAATAACAAAGATGAAATAACCAAAAAAAATTTTTAAAGGAGAAATTATACATATATCAATGAGCTGGTTCTTTACCCAGAAAACTGAATGAAACTTTTGAGAGAACAATGAAGACAGCGTCCACATGCATGCAAACACATGAAAGCAAGCTAACACATCACACATATTTTTAATGAGAAAAGAAATAATTACAAAGGATTAATAAAAAATACCATATATAGTCTATGATAATGACTGTGAAAATATCTAACAAATAGATGAGTCTGGGGGGCACCTCGGTGTCCACCCAGGTGGCTTAGTCGGTTGAGCATTCAACTCTTGATTTCAGCTCAGCTTATTGTTTGTGGGCTCAAGCCCCATATTGGGTTTTACACTGACAGTGTGGAGCCTGGTTGGGATTCTATCTCCCTCTTTCTCTCTCTTTCTCTCTGCCTCCCCAACTTTCTCTCTCTCAAAAACAGATGATTTTTTTAAAGCAAACATAAACTACAAAAATGACTCATGAAGAGTAATAAAACCTCAGTAGGCCAGGGGCACCTGGGTGGCTCAGTTGGTTAAGTGTCCAACTTCGGCTCAGGTCAAGATCTTGCACTTTGTGCGTTCGAGCCCCATGTCCAGCTCTGTGCTGACAGCCCAGAGCCTGAAGCCTGCTTCAGATTCTGTCTCTCTCTCTCTCTCGCTCTCTCTCTGTCCTTCCCCTGTGCTTGCTCACTCTGTCTCTCTCAGGATAAATAAACATTTAAAAAATTTAAAAAAAACGTTGTAGGCCAATAACCATCAGTGTTAATTAGAGTTATCCAAGAATGACACACATAAATGGTAACATGCATCAATAACTTTGTGGGCAAGTTCATCAAGGAAAATAATTCCTGTGTTAAACTTAGTACTATAGGAAAATTTTTCTAATTATGTTAAGCTAGAGTAGTCCTGTACCACAACCTAATAAACACAGCGTCCTTGACCAATTACAAAGGAATCTTATTTGTGAATACAGAAGCAAAAATTCTAAATAAAGCATAAGCATATCAAATCCAAGAGTAAAGTCAATAACCCATTACCAAGTTCAGCAACGTAGATGAATGCAAAATAAATACAGAAAAAATATTGCTTTCCCAATATATGAATAAATTTAAAAATTCAAAGGATAGCACTCATAACATTAACAAAATTCTCAATACCCAAGAAAAGCCTTTTCACGTCAACATGTGAGCAATATGAAGAGAACCTTTTAAAACTTAAAAAATTGTAAAACAGGCACAACATAACTGGCTCGGAAAGTTTGATACTGTGAAATCTGTGAATTCTCACTAAGTTAATCCAAACAGGCTACTTCTGAAAAGTTGACAAAACTTCTCTACAGCCTACCTGAAAGAATTAATGTGTAAAATCAATGATGAAAATTTTGTAAAATAAGTAAAGGGGTAATAAATGTATTACAAAGCCATAATAATAAAAACAACATGCTACTGATATTAGCATAGGCAAACGTACCAAAGAACAGAATTGGAACCCATAAACAAGCCCAGGTATATGTGATTAAAGATTAGGAGGTCCAAACTTCTAGTTATAAAATAAGAAAGTTATAGAGATGAGAAGTACAGCATAGGAAATATAGTCAATAATATTGTAATAATGCTGCATGGTAAGAGATGGTGACTACATTCATCGTGGTGAGTGCAGGATTGTTGAATCACTGTGCTGTACATATGAAACTAATATAACATTGTTTGCCAACTATACCTCCATAATAAAAAATGTATCATTTTAAATCACTGGATAATGAAAACCAATAAATGGTGTTAGAGTGACTGAATAAGTGTATAGGTGCTGACACCAAAACAAAAATAAAGTTCAANCTTTTCTAGGCAAGAAACAAATATTAAAACCATAAGGAAAACAACTGATGGACCTGACTACTTAAAATGCCAATGCTACTGTACATCAATCTAAAATGACACACTAAAAGTTTTCATTCATCAGATGGCAAAAAATAGAACACCTTATGTTGGTAAGATTATGAGAAAATAATCACTTTCATTCAGTAAAAGTACTATGGGCATGATATTTCAGAAGGACAGTGCCTATATGTATAAAATTCTAAATGTGCATTGCTTTGGTCTAATACTTCTATTCCGAGTAATTCATTACAGAAAAACAACAGTACAATTATCTACAATGTAAGCCCATGCATGTTCACGACAGGGGTATTTCTAAGAGCAAAATTTAGAAATAACTTGTGTCCATTAATAGGGGGTGGAATAAATAATGACACTTGAAGAATAGAAATACTATATAGTTAACAAAACTGATATAGAAATATGTCAATTTAACAGAAAAGATGTCAGTTACATGAACATTGTTACATGAGGAAAAAAGCAAGTCACAAAACACTATAAAGAGGATATAACAATCTCCAAAGTGTATGTTCCTGTTGTAGTTTCAAAATACACAAAGCAACCAATGACAAAACTGGAAAAAGAAATCTACAAATTCACAATTATAGTTGAAATTTTCAGTACTCTTCTCAGCAACAGAATAATTAGTACACAGAAAAACAAGGATAATGAAGAAATTAACAACATTAACCAACTGGATCCAACTGACTTTTATAGAATACTCCAATAGCAGCAATATACACATTTTTTCGAGTGCACATGGAACAATCACTAAGACAGACCATATCCTGAGTGATAACCCTTGAAAATTTTTAAAGAATTGAAATCATATGTTTTCCTTGACCACAATGGAATTAAACTAGAATTGATAACAGAAAAATAACAGTGAACCCTCGAAACACTTGGAAGTTAAACAAAAACTAAATAGTCCAAGGATCAAAGAGGATGTCTCCCAAGGTGCCTTGGGTGGCTCAGTCGGTTAAGCATCTGACTTCAGCTCAGGTCATGATCTAGCAGTTCATGAGTTGGAGCCCCATATCAGACTCTGCACTGACAGTATAGATCCTGCATGGGATTCTCTCTCTCTCCCTCCCTCTCTCTCCCTGCCCCTCCCCCACTTGCACACATGCTCTCTCTCTCTCAAAATAAATAAATTTAAACAAAAGATAGCAAAATTTCCTTAATAAAAAAAAAGAGGATGTCTCCCAAAATCTGTGGCATGCAGCTAAAGCAGTTCTTAGGGAGAAATTTATAGCATTAACTGCTTATATTAAAAAAGAAGAAATGCCTTAAATCAATAACCTAAGTTTCTGCTTTAAGAAACTAGAAAAAGAACAAATCAAACCCAAAGCAAGAGGAAAGGAAAATATAGAAATTGGAGCAGATACCAATAAAACTGAAAACAGAGAGGTGTCTGGGTGGCTCAGCTGGTTAACTGTCTGACTTCAACTCAAGTCATGATTTGTGGTTCATGAGTTTGAGCCCTGCATGAGGCTCTGTGCTAACAGCTCAGAGCCTGCAGTCTGCTTCGGATTCTGTGTATCCCTCCCTCCCTCTCTCCTTCCCTGACTGTTTTCTTTCTCTCTCTCCCCCCAAAGTAAATATTTTAAAAAAATTAAAAAAAAAACTGAAAAGAAAAGCGGAAAGAAAATGAAAAATGAAAACCTGGTTCTTTGAGATCAATAATATTGATAAACTTTTAGCTAGATTGTAAACAAAGAGAAAAGACACAAATTACCAAATATCAGGAATGAAAGAATGAATAATAATAGAATACATAAAGAACTCTATGCATATAAATTCAACTTAGATGAAACGGACCAATTCCTTTAAAACCACAAACTACCAAATGTTATCTGAAACAAAATACGTAACTTGAATCATCTTATAACCTTTAAAGAAATTAGTTAAAATCTTTCAGGAAAACAAAAAAGAAAACTTCAGGCCCCAATAGCTTTACTTGTGAATTCTACAGAACATTTAAAGAATAAATAGCATTAATTCTATAATCTCTTCCAGAAAATAGAAGAGGGGGATGCTCTCAAATTATTTTATGAAGTATCATTCTCATTCCAAACCAAAGACAGTATAAAAAAGGAAAACTACAGAGAAACATCCATCATAAACATAAATACAAAAATTCTCAACAAAATATTAGCAAATAAAATCCGACAATAAATAAAAAGAATAACACACTAGGACCAACTGGGGTTTATCGCAGGAGTAAGACTGCTTCAATATTTGAAAATCAATGTAATCTACCATATTAATACTCTAAAATAAATAAAATTATATCAGTAGATATGGGGAAGAAGAATTTAACAAAATTCAACATCCATTAATGATAAATATACATCAGCAGACTGGGAAAGAAAAGTCAATTTCTCAACATGATCCAGGGTATGGACAAAAACTCTCTAGTTAAGATCATGCTAGTGGTGAAGGAGTAACTGCTTTCTTCCTCAGATCAGGAACAAGTTAAGGTTGTCCACTTTTACTGCTTCTACTCAACATCATAATAGAAATGCTATGCAGTGCAATAAAAGACAAAAATGAAATTGAAAGCATGGATATTAGAAAGGAAGAAATAAAATTGTTCCCATTTGCAAATGACATAATCATCTATGTAGCTAATTTCAAGAAATCTATATAAAAAAAAGATCTCCCCAAAATTAACAAGTGGTCCAGGTTCAATCTTCTGCATATTGCTGTTCTTACACCATACACAAAAATAAACTCAAAATGGATGAAAGACCTAACCATAAAACAGGAAGCCATCAATATCCTAAAGGAAAAAGTGGGCAAAAACCTCTTTGACCTCAGCTGCAGCAACTTCTTACTCAACACATCTCCAGAGGCAAGGGAAACAAAAATAAAAATGAACTATTGGGACACAGCAAAGGAAACAATCAACAAAACTAAAAGAGAATGGGAGAAGGAAGATATTTGCAAATGACATATCAGATAAAGGATTAGCATCCAAAATATATAAAGAAATTATCAAACTCAATACCAAAAAACAAATAATCCAGTGAAGAAATGGGCAAAAGACATGAATAGACACTTTTCCAAAGAAGACATACTGATGGCTAACAGACAGATGAAAAGATACTCATCATTACCCATCATCAAAACCACAATGAGATACCACCTCACACCTGGTAGAATGGCTAAATTTAACAACTCAGTCAATAGAGATTGGCAAGGATGCAGAGAAAGAGGAACCCGTTTGCACTGATGGTGGGAATGCAAACTGGTGCAGCCACTCTGGAAAACAGTAAGAAGGATCCTCAAAAGAATTAAAAATAGAACTACCCTATGACCCACCAATTGTACTGCTAGGTATTCATCAAAAGGATAAAGATGTGCTGTTTCCAAGGGGCACATGCACCCCAAAGTTTATACCAGCGCTACTGACAAGAGTCAAAGTGTGCAAAGAGCCCAAATGTCCATCAACGGATGAACGGATAAAGAAAATGTGGTGTATACACACACACACACACACACACACACACACACACACACACACACAATGGAGTATTACTTGGCGATCAACAAGAATGAAATCTTGCCATTTCCAGCAACATGGATAGAACTGGAGTGTATTATGCTAAGTGAAATTAGTCAGAGAAAGACAAATATCACATGACTTCACTCATGTGGAATTTAAGATACAAAATAGTTGAACATAAGGTAAGGGAAGCAAAAATAATATAAAAACAGAGATGGAGACAAAACATAAGAGATTCTTAAACATATAAAACAAACTGAGGGTTCCTAGAGGGGCTGTGGGTAGGGGGAATGGGCTAAATGGGCAAGAGGAATTAAGGAAAATACTTGCTGGGATGAACACTAGGTGTTACATGTAGAGGATGAATCATTGGATTCTACTCCTAAAATCATTATTGAACTATATTCTACCTAACTTATAGGTAGGTATGTTAATAATAATAATAACATCAACAACAACAAATAGAAAAGAATTAACAATTGTAGCAAGGTCATAGAATACAAGGTCAACATACAAATACCAATATTTCATACTCGCAGTATACCAAATGGAAAACAAATTTTTAAAAATATCATTTATAACAGCTACAAGAAATTTAAAATTTTTGGCATACAAAACATGTATGGGATTGATATGGTAAAAAGACAGAGACGAAAGAAAACCTAAATAAACAGGGTTATAGACCACCATGGCAGGGTAACACTGCCCGGATCAGAGCTAATGAGCAAAAGAGGGACACCTAGGTGGTTTAGTCAATTAAGTCACTGACTTCAGCTCAGGTCATGATCTCACCGTTTGTGGGTTTGAGTCCCGCATCTGTGCTGAACGCTTGCTCAGAGCCTGGAGCCTGCTTCAAATTCTGTATCACCTACTCTCTCTGCCCCTTCCCCGCTTGTGCTCTGTCTCATTCTCTCAAAAATAAATAAATGTAAAAAGATTTTTTTTAAATATTGGCAAAACAAAGGTGCTTTGTTAACTCTCTATCTGCCTTATCTCCTAGGCAAGTTAAGATAAACAGACCCATCATTTTGTTTTGCATCAACCCAAACCCCTATCACTGTATATCTTCGAAACCCCCTTTTTCTCACACACGAGTTAATGTTCACTGTTTCATTGTCTCTTTCTGCACATCCACCACGTTTGTAAGCCTTCTGATCCTAATAAAAATGGAGCAAGGACCCGTACTAGGGGCTCTTGTCTCCCCTCCGGACATTAGCCTCTCTCGGATTTAATTCTGCATCTGCTAACTTGCTGGACTACAGAGAACTCCAGACTCAAAGTTTGTGACAGGTAGGGAGCCATTTTTGTGGCAGAGGACAGAGAGAGAAAGAGAAAGGGGGAAAGAGAGTGCAGCTTGTCAGGAGTGCATAGGAAAAGCACTTCCCCAGAAAGCTAGAGAGAAAGAAATAGAGAGAGGAAATACTTGAAAACAAGAAATCTGTTCCCCAAAACCACTGAAGGGAGAAACAGGAGAGGGTTTCAATACTGCCAGTTTTGTATAAATAGTGGAGCAAAGAATATGAAGTTTTGGAGCTCAGTGTCTGGTAGTGCTCTAGTGAGGGAGCCACAGGAGGAGAAGCAGTTCCCCTACTTAGAGTGCATTAGGTATAGGAGAGATGGCCTTTCCACAGGCAAAAGTCCTGGTAGGCCCCAGAAAGCTGCCACTTTTACTGGTATAGGAACAAAGACATCTGCTGAGGGTAGCAAAATCTCATGCCAGCTGTGTTGTAATTTACCATAAACTCTGAGTCTCTGCCACTCCATGGTCATGTGTATGCTTTCTGGGACAAATCAGTAACAGCCACTGCTTGGAGAGACTCTCCCCCAGAGGATCAGCATGGGTCTGAGGCAGGGGTCAGGGGGTTTTTGAAGTGTGAGATTTTGAAACACAATCCTATCTGAGATAAAACTCTGGGGGGAGGCACTGCCTGGCAGGCAGACAGCTTAGACACAGACAGGGTAAAGGTAGGGAGCAGATGGAACCCTGAGACAAAAGAGGGGTGATTGATCATGCATCTGTGAGGGCACGAAATTCCCGCTCCAGAGACTAGAGGGTAGGGTGAAGCAATTTTCACTTCTAGCACACCCACACTGGTCAACCTCAGTGAGCTAAGCAGTGCACCAAGTGGAAAATGGAGCTGTTACATCAAGCCCCGCCCACCTATGCCATCCAGACACATCCCCCAGAAGACCAGCACAAATCCTTTCCACCCTCTTAGTCTACAGATCATAGTGTGCTACAAAGGTTCAGTTCCAGGGGAAACTGGATCTAGCTTAATTTGGGTTTCTTTCTTTTACTTGTTTGTTTGTTCATTTTCTTTGCTTCTCTTTTTATCTTGTTTTTTTCCCTTTTCTTTTTCATTCTTGGATACAGAAAGATCAAATTTTTTAATTTGATTTTATCCTATTTTATTATTTAAAAATTTTTAATTTTTTTTTAATTGTTTTTTTTTCTCTTTTCTATCAAGCTTCTCTTACCAAGCAGACTGAAACACACCTAGATCTAGCTTTCTTCATTTTTGTTTTTTTACTTTTTATTTTTATTTTATTAAATTTTTTCTTCCTCCAAAATGATAAGATGAAAAAATTCACCACAAAAGAAAGAATATGAATAAATGATGGCCAGGGATTNTGAATTTTTTGTTTTGTTTTTAATTTTAATTTATTTTATTAATTTTTTTCATCCAACAAAATGAAAAGATGTAGGAATTCATCCCAAAAGAATGAACAAGAAGGAAAGACAGCCAGGGATTTAATCAACACAGATACAAGTAAGATTTNTCAAATGGATGCCATGACAGTGAGGTTAGACCAATCAGAGCAGCAAATAGGTGATATAGAAGATAAAATTATGGACAATAATGAGGCTGAAAAAAAGAGGGAAACAAAGGCAAAAGATCATGATACAAAACTTAGGGAACTCAGTGACTTATTAAAGAGTAATAACATTCATATCATAGGAGTCCCAGAAGGTGGAGAGAGAGAAGGAGGAGCAGAAGGCTTATGTGAGCAAACTATAGCTAAAAACATCCCTAGTCTGGGGAAGGACACAGACATCAAAATCCAGAAGCACAGAGAACTCCCATAAAATTCAACAAAAACCAACCATCACCAAAGCATATCATAGTCAAGTTCACAAAATACACAGACAAGGAAAGAATCATGAAAGCAGCAAGGAAAATCAGTCCTTAACCTACAAGGGAAGACAGATCAGATTTGTAGCATTTCTGTCCACAGAAAATTGGCAGGCCAGAAAAGAGTGTCAGAATATATTCAACATGCTGAATGGGAAAAATATGCAGCCAAGAATTCTTTATCCAGCAAGTCCATCACTCAAAATAGAAGGAGAGGGGCACCTGGGTGGCTCATTTGGTTAAGTGTCAGACTTTGGCTCAGGTCATGATCACACAGTTCATGAATCTGAGCCCTGCATTGGGCTCTGTGCTGATAGCTCAGACTGCTTTTGGTTTCTGTGTCTCCATCTCTCTCTGCCCATCCCCCTCATACTCTGTCTCTCTCTCAAAGATGAACATTAAAAAATTTTTAATACAGGGGCCCCTGGGTGGCTTAGTTAGTTAAGCGTGCGACTTTCGCTTAGGTCATGATCTTGCAGTTCGTGGGTTCGAGACCCGCGTCGGGCTCTGTGCTGACTGTCAG
>NW_027528227.1:125256-132996 GCF_008692635.1 Crocuta crocuta
TCTCTCTCTCTCTCCTAGAAATAAATAAAAAACATTTAAAAAAAAAATTAAAAAAAAAAAAAAGGACCAGAGAACATCACGAGAAACTCCAACTCTACAGGCAACACAATGGAAATAAATTCATATTTTTCAGTACTCACTCTAAATGTCAATGGACTAAATGCTCCAGTCAAAAGACACAGGTTATCAGAATGGATTAAAAAATAAGATTATCTATATACTAACTACAAGAGACTCATTTTAGATCTAAAGTCACATGCAGGCTGAAAGTGAGAGGATGGAGAACCATCTATTACGCTAATGGATGTCAAATTAAAGCTGGAATAGCCATGCTTATATCAGACAAACTAGATTTTAAAACACAGACCGTTAACTAGAGATGAAGAAGGGCATTATATCATAATGAAGGGGTCTATCCACAAAGAAGATCTAACAACTGTAAATATTCATGCACCCAACTTGAGAGCACCCAAATATATAAATCAATTATAACAAAAATAAAGGAACTCATTGATAATAATACAATAATGGTAGGAAACTTTAACAACCCACTTACACCAATGGACAGATCATCTAAGGAGGAAATCAACAAGGAAACAATAGCTTTGAATGACACACTGGACTAGATCGACTTAACAGATATATTGAGAACATTTCATTCTAAAACAGGAAAATACACATTCTTTTTGAGTGCACATGAACATTCTCCAGAATAGATAACATACTGGGTCACAAATCAGCCCTCAACAAGTACAAAAATATTGAGATCATACCATGCATATTTTCAGACCACAATACTATAAAACTTGAAGTCAACCATAAGAAAAAATTTGGAAAGACCACAAACACCAGTAAAGAACATCCTAATAAGGAATGAATGGGTTAACCAAGAAACTAAAAAAGGAAACAAAACAGTACATGGAAGTCAACAAAAATGAAAACATGACAGTCCAAACCCTTTGGGATGTGGCAAAGGTAGTCATATGTGGGAAATATACAGCAATCCAGGCCTTCCTAAAGAAGGAAGAAATGTCTCAAATATAGAAACTAACCTTACACCTAAGGAGCTAGAAAAAGAACAGCAAATAAAGTCAAAAATCAGCAGAAAAGGGGAAGTAATAAAGATTACAGCAGAAATCAATGATATCGAAATAAATAAAAATAGTAGAACATATCACTGAAAGTAGGAGCTGGTTCCTTGAAAGAGTTAATGAAATTGATAAATCCCTAACCAGAATTATCAAAAAGAAAAAAGACCCAAATAAATAAAATCACAAATGAAAGAGGAATGATCACAACCAATACCGCAGAAATACAAACAATTATAAGAGAATATTATGAGCAATTATATGCCAAAAAATTGGGCAATCTGGAAGAAATATTCTTAGGAACATATAAACTACAAAAACTGAAACATGAAGAAATATAAAATTTGAACAGACCCATAACTAGTAAAGAAATTGAAGGAGTAATCACAAATCTCCCAATAAACAAGAGTCCAGGGCTAGATGGCTTCCTGGGGGTAATTCTGCCAAACATTTAAAGATGAGTTAATACCTATTGTTTTGAAACTGTTCAAAACAATAGAAATGGCAGGAAAACTTCCAAACTCATTCTATGAGGCCAGCATTACCTTGATTCCAAAACCAAAGACCCCACTAAAAAGGAGAATTACAGACTATTTGGAAAAATAGTGCAAAAATTCTCAACAAGATGCTAGCAAATCAAATCCAACAATACATTAAAAGAATTATTCACCACAATCAAGTGGGATTTATTCCTGAGCAGTAGGGGTAGTTCAATATCTGCAACTCAATCAACATGATATATACCACGTTAATAGAAGAATAGATGAGAACCACATGATTTTCTCAATAGATGCAGAAAAAGCATTTGTCAAAATACAACATCCTTTCTTGATAAAAAACCCTCAAGAAAACTGGGACAGAAGGAATGAACATACCTCAGTATCATAAAGGCCACTTATGAAAGACTCACAGCTAATATCATCGTCAATAGGGGAAAACTGAAAGCTTTCCCCCTAACATCAGGAACAGGACAGGGATGTCCTCTCTCACTACTGTTGTTCAACATAGTACTTGAAATCCTAGCCTCAGCAATCAGACAACAAAAAGAAAATAAAAGGCATACAAATTGGCAAGGAAAAAGTCAAATTTTCACACTTTGCAGATGACATGATATTCTACGTGGAAAACTTAAAACACCAAAAAACTGCTAAAACTGACAAACGAATTCATCAATGTCACAGCATATAAAATTAACATATAGAAATTGGTTGCATTTCTATACACCAATAACTAAGTAGCAGAAAGAGAAATCAAGGAATCGATCCCGTTTACAATTGCACAAAAGACCATAAGATACCTAGGAATAAACCTAACCAAAGAGGTAAAAGATTTGTTGGCTGAAAATTATACAATGCTTATGAAAGAAATGGAAGACGACACAGAGAAATGGAAGAACATTCCATGCTCATGGATTAGAAGAATAAACATTATTAAAATGTCTATATTACCCAAAAAATCTACACATTCAATGCAATCACTATCAAAATAACAGCAATATTCTTCACAGAGTTAGAGTAAACAATACTAAAATTCGCATGGAACCAGAAAAGACCCCAAATAGCCAAAGTAATGTTGAAAAAGAAAACCAAAGCTGGAGGCATCACAATTCTGGACTTCAAGCTGTATTACAAAGCTGTAATAATCAAAACAGCATGGTACTGGCACAAAAACAGACACAGATATCAATGGAACAGAAAACTCAGAAATGGACCCAGAAATGTATGGCCAAGTAATTTTCGACAAAGCAGGAAAGAATATCCAATGGAAAAAAAGACAGTCTCGTCAGCAAATGGTGTTGGGAAAACTGGATAGTGACTGGCAGGAGAATGAAACTGGACCACTTTCTTACACCATAAACAAAAATAAATTCAAAATGGATGAAAGACCTAAACATGAGACAGAAAACCATCAAAACCCTAGAGGAGAAAACTGGCAACAACCTCGTTGACCTCAGCCACAGAAACTTCTTACTAGACATGTCTCCAGAGGCACAGAAAACAAAAGAAAAATTAAACTACTGGGACCTCATCAAGATAAAATACTTCTGCTCAGCAAAGGAAACAATCAACAAAACTAAAAGGCAAATGAATGAATGGGAGAAGATATTTGCAAATGCCATATCAGATAAAGGGTTAGTATCCAAAATCTATAAAGAACTCATCAAACTCAATACCCCAAAAAACAAAATAATCCAGTGAAGAAATGAGTGGAAGACATGAACAGACACTTTTCCAAAGAAGACATACTGATGGCTATCAGACACCTGAAAAGATACTCAGCATGACCCATCATCAAAACCACAATGAGATACCACCTCATACCGGGTAGAATGGCTAAAATTAACAACTCAGGAAACAACAGATGTTGGCGAGGATGTGGAGAAAGGNTTAAAAATAGAACTACCCTATGATCTAGCATTACACTTCTAGGTATTTATTCAAAGGATACAAAAATGCTATTTTGAAGGGGCACATGCACCCTAATGTTTATAGCAGCACTATCAACAGTAGCCACATTATGGAAAGAACTCAAATGTCTACTGACTGATGAATGGATTAAGAAAATGTGGTGTGTACACACAATGTAATATTATTCAGCAATGGAAAATGAAATCTTGCCTTTTGAAGCAATGAAGATAGAACTAGAGTTATTATGTTAAGCAAAATAAGTCAGAGAAAGACAAAACAAATATATGATTTCACCCATATGTGGAATTTAAGAAACAAAACATGAAAATATGGGAAGGGAAGGAAAAACAAACTAAAATAAAAATAGAGAGGGAGGCAAACCGTAAGAGACTGTTAAACAGAGAGAACAAACTGGGGGTTGCTGGAGGAGAGGGAGGTGGGCTAAATGGATGATAGACATTAAGGAGGTACTTGGGATGAGAACGGGGTGTTTTATTTATGTGATGAATCACTAAATTCTACTCCCAAAACCAATACTGCACTATATGTTAACTAACTTGAATTTATTTTTTTTAAGTCAACAAAAAAAAGTAAAAATAAAACTATGGCAAGATTCCTCTACCCATTTGTTACATGGCTAAAATAAAAAAAAAATTCTAATACCAAGTGCTGACAAGGATACTAGAACTCTTACACACTACAGGTGGATCTCAAAGGAATTATGGTGAATAACAAAAGCCAATCTCAAAAAGTTATGTACTATATGATTCCACCTATATAATATTTATGAAACTACAAATTATAGACATGAAGTAATTAGGAGTTTCCAGGGATACTAAGGTGAGTGGAGGAAAATGACTGTTGATATAAAGGGGTAACATGAAGGATCTTTGTAGTAATGAACAGTCCTGTACCTCAACTGTGGTGGTCATGCTTACAAAGCAACATGGATGGAACTTGAGGCTGTTATGCTGAGCGAAATAAGTCAGGCAGAGAAGGACATTTACCATATGTTTGCACGTATAGGAGGATTAGGAGGATTAGGAGGAACTTAATGGNAAAAAAGGAAAAAAAATTTACATGTGTGATAAAATTTTATAGACTAAACATACATAAGTGCATGCAAAAATCAATGAAATTTAAATAAATTTAATTATGACACTGTATTATAGTTCTGCAAAATGTTATCATTGAGAAAAAGTAGGTGAAGGGTACACAGGACCTTTCTNAAATAAAATTAAATTAAAGTTATAGAAACAACATATATTTTCAAGAACTGTGATTTTCTATCAAAAGGTGTACATTAACATCACTTGTGGAGCTTTATAAAAATATATGTGCCCCTTTACCCAAAAAATACAAAAATATTAATTCAAAGGGATACATGTACCCATATGTTTATGGTAGTATTATTTACAATAGCCAAACTATGGAAGCAGTCCAAGTGTCCAAAATGAATAGATAGGAAAATGTGGTATATCTACACAGTGGAATATTATTCAGCCATAAAAAAAGAATGAAATCTTGCCATTTGTAAGGACATGGATGGAGAGAGAGAGTAGTATGCTAAGTGAAATAAGTCTGTCAGAGAAAAGACAAATACCGTATGTTCTCACTCATATGTCAAATTTAAGAAACAAAACAAAGGAGAAAAGGAAAGAAAAAGAAAAACCAAGAAACAGACTCTTAAATATAGAGAACTGATTGTTTCCACAGGGGAGGTAGTTAGGGGAATGGGTGAAACAGGTGATAGAGATTAAAGAATAGTACACTTGGGGCGCCTGGGTGGCTGAGTCGGTTAAGTGTCCGACTTTCGCTTAGGTCATGATCTCGCGGTTCGTGGGTTTGAGCCCCGCGTCGGGCTCTGTGCTGACTGCCAGCTCAGAGCCTGGAGCCTATTTCAGAGTCTGTGTCTCCCTCTCTCTGACCCTCCCGTGATCACGCTGTCTCTCTCTCTCCTAGAAATAAAAATATTAAAAAAAAATAGTACACTTGTCATGATGAATAAATTAAAAGAAATAAAAAATATAAAAAGAAAACAACAAAAAATATATATATATATGTGCCTCAGCCACACCCCCACAATTCAATTCTGATTTGACAATATGGGATGGGACCTGGGCATTTATGATTCTCTGATTCATGCACTATAGGTGCACCCCTAAAGTGGATGTCCACCTCTTTAAAAGTGGAGGGACAGGGGCACCTGGGTGGCTCAGTCAGGTAAGCATCTGGCTTCTGCTCAGGTCATGATCTCACGGTTCATGGTCTAGGCCCCGCATCAGGCTCTGTGCTGACAGCTCAGAGCCTGGAGCCTGCTTCAGATTCTGTGTCTCTCTCTCCCCCTACCCCTTCCCCTACTTGCACTGTCTCTCTCAAAAATAAACATTAAAAAAATTAAAAGTGAATAATATACACACACACATATGAACAGTAGTTGTGAGTTGTGTGATCACAGGTAATTATAATTTATTGCTTGCTATAACAAATATGAATTTTTGTGCAGTTAAAATAACAACAAAAGCTTTTAAAAAATATTCAGTTCATCATTCCAGCTAGTAGAGATATTTTATCTTTGATATCCATTTATGTCCTATCTCTATTCCCAGTCTCATGCCATGCAATATCTGATGAGTAGATCTTTTCTGTTCTCATCTACATCACTGATAAAAGTGTCAATTAGAACAAAGTCCTATGTCAGTCCTCCTTCTACCTTAATAATGATCAGCAATCTCTGAGATCAGTTTTACTTAAAAAGATCTATCCAAATTATACTCTTATCTAATTTACTATTTTTCATCATTTCTATAAGATGAGAGGTATTTTTGTGCTTTGCTGATATCTAAATATAGCACATCTACCACATTTTCCTGGTCTGTTACTTCAAAGTGACCCTGAAACACTCTTCTGGTACTTAATAAAGGATATTAAACTATATTACCTTTTCTGCCCAATTACATAGTTAAGACTCTTTTGGGCATAGCCTATGACTTATATTTCCTCACAAACTCCATAGCAAGACATTCAATTCCATTCATTCAACAAATACTTATTGATACTCCATTATGTGCCAGGTACTCCTCTGGACTAACATTCCGTAGTATAAAGAAGTAATTAAGTATTCATAGCAGTATTCCCTCAACATCCAACCCTGGGTAAATAGCTACNAAATTTTGAGAATTTTTAAACTACCATACCATCATTGCCTTTTCTATAAATAGTCTCTCCTTCTACTGGGCTCTCAGAGTGTCTTATGTATAACATTCTTATAGAACTTAGTGTATTCTGCTTTTTATCATACTTATCTGTCTGCATGTCTTATCTTACCCCCTAGATCATAAGCTCCCTCTGAAGGCAGGAACCATGGCTTAATCAGCTCTGTACACCCAGAAAAGTTTTACCATGCGTGGCATCTGGTGATGTTGAATGATCAAAAAAGAGAAGAGCAGCCCCTTAAAGCAGTTGTCAGGCTTACCTGAACCTCTACCAACCAGTCCACAAGAATGGCCCTCATGCAACTGCTGATGTCAGTCTGCCTGTGCATGTATTTTGTAAGTATGAACTTGTCCTGGCAGCAATAAAAAAGAAATATTAATAAATAAGCTCTTCTTTTGGTTTAAAAATTGTAACTTAGAAAAAATACTTGCAACTAATATCTCAGAAAAATAAATTGTAATAAGATAATTTATTCACAGTTCTACCTCATTATTTTCAGCTGGTATCAGATAGGAGCAGATTAAAGTATCTTTTTCTAGACAAGTTCTAGTTATCCTTGGGAAATGGATGCACATCATATTCAAGTGTCAGGGTGGATAATGAGGATTCCAGGGGGTATATGGGATATAGGCAGGAATAGGCCTATGACTACAGAAAAATACCAGAGAGGTTATGCCCCTTCTTTGCAATTCAATCCAACGCACAATGCCACGATGTGTAAAGCAGTGCTTCTCAAACTTTAACATGTGTAGCATCTAGGGATCTTTAAAATTCACATGCTAATTTAGAAGGTCTGGGGTGGGGCTAGGTTTCTGTATTTCTAACAAAATCCCAAGTGAAATTGACAGTGTTAAGGCCCATACTTGTAGTTTAACAAAAGTTATCTCTTACTTCCTCCAAGATATACTAGAAAAATTGAAGGATCTGGAGTCAGTTAAACAAATGTTATGTCTCTAGAGAGAAGATAAGATATTCATCCTCCCTCTTATGCATGGCCTGCTAAACTTGGTAGATAGTTGGTAGATAAT
>NW_027528227.1:133004-140639 GCF_008692635.1 Crocuta crocuta
TAGATCCTCTTGGCTCCATCTGCTCCATTGAGAGAGAGAGAGAGAGAGAGAGAGAAAAGAAAATTTGGAAATCAATGAATTTTAGTGGTCAGGGAGACTGGCAGATATCAAAGGAGAAAGAAAATTTCACCAGGTTAGAGAGTGATTTTACAATATGATGCCAGAAACTTGGATAGAGAAGGGAAAAGATCTCTAAGAGCAGCCACTTGGAAAGAGAATACTATTTCTGTGTCTGAGACTGTCTCCTCAACAGTTAGAGGTGCACGCTTATGATCTTCAAAGTCATCAGTCTTTAGCCCATATCCCACCTCTACCATATAGTAGTTCTGTGATTCTGAGCAGTTTTTCCAATCTCTAAAAAGGAGGTAATAATACCTACTATCGTGGAGTTCCTGGGAGAATTAAACAAGATAATGTGCATAAATCCCTTAGCATAATGTCTAACTTATAATAAGCTACTAGTAGATGTCAGTTGTTGCCATTGTTATTTTAATCATCATTATTACCTCCCCTTCAACTTGCATTTGAAGGATGGAATGATAAGAAAATGAGACCTAGGAAACCTCCCTCTCCAACAGCCACCTACATACCTCTCTCTCCTTCATGTAACTGAAGATATCCTTGGCATATATTGAGTTGAAAAATGGATCATTGTGGTTCTTGTCAATATCTGCCAATGGGGTCATCTGCTTGGAAATCACCAAAAAAGCATTAGGAGGAGAAAGATTCCAGGGAAGGCTTAGCACATACACACAAATGATGCACTCCTTTCTTCCCACTGTCAATTTCTGCTAAGTTTCCTCAAAACTTATATATCCTGGGCCATAACAGAGCACCCCTAGGTCCTTCAATCCTCATACTGCTAAGTGGCCAAGAAATGTTTAGTCCTCCTTGTACATGTCTGCTCTGCCCTAGGCACTAGACACCATTTTTAAAGGTAAGTTCAAGACTCTCCAAGAAAAACACTTATTTTACGACTTCAACTTATGTCACCTGTCTTCTTAGGTCACTTGTTTTGTCCCAATGCTTTGATCTAATCCAATTCAGCTTCTTGGTAGCCTTTTCCTCCTTTCTACACCTTTACCCAGGTTGTTTTGCATACAAGAAGGGTATTTTTCCTCCTGCCTGCCAAATCTCATCCCTTCATCCTTCCAATTTACAACTTAAATAACATTTTCCTTGGGGTGCCTGGGTGGCTCAGTCAGTTAAGCGTCCGACTTTGGCTCAGCCCCATGTTGGGCTCTGTGCTGACAGCTCAGAGCCTGGAGGCTGCTTTGGATTCTCTCTCTCTGACCCTCCCCTGCTCACACTGTCTCTCTCTCTCTGAGAAATAAATAAAAACATTTAAAAAAAATGACATTTTCCTTGAGAGATGCCTCTGTGGACTTTACCCATCTTTGACCAGAGCCCACTGTAATGCAGATTGCAATTACTAAGAAAGGTAATCTCCTGAAAGAAATTGGCTAAACACTACTGTAAATACCAGTTTTGTGTACACACACACACACACATACACACACACACACACACACACACACACACCANTTACTATATGCAGATCAATTGCTTAGAAAGGCAAAAAAATAAATAAATAAAAAACACCTCTTTACTAGCAGCCACCTACGGGATAACAAAGAACACATTATCTAATTTAAGAAGGAAGAGAACACAATACCTCCTCTTGTGAACTCTTGCTCCAAGGTGAGGAAGGTCTATTGGAACTGTATTCACAAGCACTTGACTTGCTTGTGGTACTGAACTTGGCCACACTGAACATGGTAGCAGTGCTGGACATGCCTGTTCTGGATTCAGGGGCAGTGTTGGACACATGTGAGCTGGTTTCAACTTGGAGGATCAAGAAATCTTTGAGAAAGTTATCTTCCTTGTGGGTGGAATTCTCTTGCAAGGCCAACGGCTCCTTCAGGGACAACTCCTTATCAGTGGTGGGTTTCTCATTTAAGGCACATATCTCCTTGAAATGGAATGTCTCATTGAGGGTAGGCCTCTCCTGCAAGGCCAAGGGCTCCCTCAGGATAGCTTCTTCCTCAATTGTGGGATTCTCCTGCAAGGCCAAGGACTCCCTTAGGATGGTCTCCTCAATGCTGGGCTTCTGAAAAGCCAGTGGCTGATTAATAAGGGACTCTTCATGGGTGATGTTATCTTTCAAGGCCAACTGCTTCTTCAAGAGAAACACCTCCCCCTNTGCTTGTTGTTGCCACCTCAGCAGAGAGCCCCTTCTTCAGAATCAATGGTTTATTTAAAAGGGATTCGTCTCCAGTAGTGCTTTTCTCCTGCAAAGCCAACAGCTTCTTCAAAGAGTACTCTTTGGGATCAGTCTTCTTCTGCAAGCCCAAAGCCTTCCAGAAGAGGGACTCATCTTTGTTGGTAGGTTTAACATGCAATGAAAATGGCTTCTGAGAGAGGAATTCCCCCTCAGTTGTAGGCTTCTCTTCTAAGGCCAATGGTTCTTTACTATAGGATTCTTCTTCAGTGGTGGTCTTTTCTGCCAAGGCCAATGGATTAGTTGAGAGGGACACATCCTGCAGAGTGCTGTGCTTCTCTTTCAGTGCAGATGGATCCTGGAAGAGGAACTCCTCTTCAGTTATAGGCTTTCTATGAAAGGTCAATAGATTTTTAAAGGATAACTCTTCTTCAGAGGTGGTCTTCTCTGAGACTGGTGGCTTCTTTACAAGAAATGCCTTCCCCTGAGTGATTTGCTTTTTCTTTAAAGAAAAAGGTGTCTTGCTAAGGACTGCCTCCTCAGTTGAAGACTTCTTCCTAAGTGACATTGGCTCCATACAGAAGGAATCTTTATCTTTGCCAATCATATTTGGCACGTCCAACAGCTCTTTGCAGATGGACATCATTATTTGAGTGGCACACTTTTTCTTCTTTAAAGATAAAGGCTCCTTGATTGAGACTACTTCATTTGTGCTAGGTTTCTTCCTAAAGGAAACTGATTCCATAAGAAATTCATCTTCACTATCAATATTCTCCTGCAATGGCTTCTTCAAAAGAGCCCCCTCCCCCTGAGTGGTGTGCTTTTCTTGCAGTATAGATGATTCTTTGAAGAGAGACTCCTCCTCGGTGGTAGGCTTCTTTTTAAAGGACAATGGCTCCTTAATGAGTGACTTCTCTCCAGAGGTGGTTTGCAATACTAGTGGCTTCTTCAAACAGGACATCTTACCCTGAGTAGTACACATTTTCTTCTTTAAAGATAATAGCTTCTTGGTGGGGGTTGCATTCTCGATGGTACATTTCTTCTTAAGAGCCAAAGACTCCTTTAAAAGTGACTCCTCCTCAGTTGGAGTCTTTTGCAAGGTCAATGGCTTCTTCAAGACGGACATCTCATCCTGAGTGGTGTGCTGCTCTTGTAACATGGATGGCTCTTGGAAAAGGGACCCGTTGGTAGTAGGCTTCTTCTTGAAGGACAGTGGCTCTTTAATGAGTGACTTTTCTCCAGAGGTGGTCTTTTGCAATTTTAGTGGCTTCCTCAAGTGGTACATCTTCCTCTGAATAGTACACTTCTTCTTTACAGGTAACGGCTTCTTGGTGGAGTTTGCCTCCTCGGTAGTACGTTTCTTCCTAAGGGACATTGGCTTTATAAGAAGTGTATCCTTACTGTCTTTGTTCTCCTGCAATGTCTGTGGCTTCAAGAGAACCTCCTCATCATCAGTGGTGTGCTTCTCTTGCAATACAGAGGGCTCCTGGAAGATAGACTCCTCCTTAGTGGTAGGCTTCTCTTTAAAATACAATGGCTCCTTAATGAGTGCCTTCTCTTCAGAGGTGGTACTCTGCAATTCTAATGGCTTTTTTGAGTGAGTCATCTTCTCCAGTGTAGTACACTTCTTCCTTAAAGATAATGGACTCAAGGTGAGGACTGCATCCTTGACAGCATGTTTCTTCTTGAAAGCCAGTGGCTCCTTAATAAGTGACTCCTCTTCCGAGGTGGTCTTCTGCAATATTAGTGGTTTCTTCATATGGGACATCTTCCCCTGCATGGTATACTTCTTCCTTAAAGATGACACCTTCTTGGTGGGGGTTGCCTCCTCTGTTTTAGGCTTCTTTCTAAAGTTCATTGGCTCCATAAAGAAGGAATCCTCTTCAACACTGATGTCCTGCAAAGCCAAATCCCCCTGATATGTGCACATCTTCTTTAAGGATAATGTTCCTTTGGTGATGGCTTCCTCCTCAGTTTTATTCTTCTTCCCAAAAGTCATTAGCTCTATAGCAAATTCATCATCACTATCAGCCTCCTCCTGTAAGGATGGTGGCTTCTCCACGAGGGATACCTCCCCCTGATTTTTGGACTTCTTTAAAGATAATGACCTCTGGATGAGGGTTGTGTCCTCAGTAGTGGGTTCCTCTTCTAAAATTATTGGCTTTTTGAAAAATGATGCCTCTTCAGTAGTGGTTGCTTTGGATATGGTAGATATCTCCACATTTGGTACCAAGGAAGTAGAGACTACTACTGGCGAAGGTTCCAGCTTATTACTGTAAAAGAAACAATGTCTGGGTAAGAAGAATGTAGTTCCCAGAATCCTCACCTACCATCTCATTTTGTTGCTGAATTTACCAAAGGTATAGAAAGGGAAAGGGTTTTAACCTCAAGAGACAGTTTAAAAGGTAAAAATCAATGGGTACCATACTGAACCAACTAGGTAGTATGCTGTATAGTTTCTATGGCTTAGGTTCTCACACTTTTCTGAAAAATTTCTCTGAAAATCCATGTTCTGTTTTCCTATATATGACTTATTTACTTTATTTATACACAAAGTCTTTATTATAATACCACATTGTATGAGTTACCTGCTATAGTATCAGTCTCCCTCACTAGCTGCATTTATTTATCTTTGTCTATCAACATCAGGCATCTGGCAAAACGCAGGCTGAAATTAATATTGTTTGAAGGGTTATGAGAAAGAATTATGAGAAGCTTATGAAAGGCTTATGAAGGCTTATAAGAGAAAGGAGGGCTGGTACTTAATATTGGTGGTATCTCTTTTTTTTAAGTTTGAACTATAGAATATTTTATTTTACTTTATATTTTTATTGATTTATTTTCAAATTAGTTAACATACAGTGTCATTTTGGCTTCAGGAGCAGAACCCAGTGATTGCACTACTAGGAATTTATCTAAATGATATAAAAATGCCAATCCAAAAGGGCAAATTCACCCCAATTTTTATAGCAGCACTATCAACAATAGCCAAATTATGGAAAAGAGCCCAAATGTCCATTAACTAACGTTGGTGGTATCTAACCACATCCCTTTCATCCTAGGCTATTAATGAGATACTTTCCCAGTGGAGATAATAAAAAGATCAAAATAGACATTTGTTGTTCACATGTGTCAGATTCAAAGCTTTGTTCTCAACAGGATTTCATCATGACCAAATCACTGAAAGACTAGAAATAAGAATAAAAGAGGACTGAAGAATGCAATCATCAGTCTCAACAAAAAAAGTCTCTCCAAAAGACTAGATACCATATGATTCCACTTATATGAAATGTCCAGGATAGACATACCCATAGAAGTATATCCATGAAAGAAAGAAGATTGGTGGTTGCCTATGGCTAGAAAGGGGTAGAGAGGAGACTAGAAAGGGGGACTGGGAAAGGAAAGGGACTACTAGTGGGTTCAAGTTTCTTTGGGGGTGTTGAAAAGTTATAAAATTAGATAGTGGTGATGGCTGTACAACTCTATGAATATAATTTAAAAACCACAGTATTGTTTTTAAAAAGAAAGTGCTTTGGGGCGCCTGGGTGGCTTAGTCGGTTAAGCGTCTGACTTTCACTTAGGTCATGATCTCACAGTTCGTGGGTTTGAGCCCCGCGTCGGGCTCTGTGCTGACTCCCAGCTCAGAGCCTGGAGCCTGTTTCAGTCTGTGACTCCCTCTCTCTCTGACCCTCCCCTGCTCACGCTGTCTCTCTCTCTCTCTCCTAGAAATAAATAAAACATTAAAAAAATTTTTAAAAAGAAAGTGCTTTGAGAGGTTCCACATGGCCAGATAGATTCCAGATCCCTCCCGATGAGAACTTTTAAATGTAGTCTTCAGATAATCTAGTTATGATTAAAACTTTGAATTCTGGAGCTAGACTGCCTGGATTCAAAGCCTGCTCCTCCACTTACTAGCTGGGTGACTCTGGGCAGGTTAGCGGCCTATGCTTCACATTTTTTACCCATACAGTGGGAATCATATTACCTCCTTTGTAGGGTTGCTGTGAATATCTGATTAATGTGCAATAAAAACATGTAAAACAAAAGCCTGATCAAAAGAACTGTATGCCAATAAATCAGGTAATTTAGATGAAATGGACAAATTCCTAAGAAGACACAAACTGCCAAAACTGACTTAAAAAGAAAATAAAAAATATGAATAGGCCTATAACAAGTAAAAACACTGAATTAATATGGGTACCTGAGTAGCTCAGCCAGTTAAGTGTCTGACTTTGCCTTAGGTCATGATCTCAAGGTTCATGATTTTGAGCCCCGCATCAGGCTCTGTGCTTACAGCTCAGAGCCTGGAGCCTGCTATGGACTCTGTGTCTCCCTCTTTCTCTGCCCCTACCCCTCTGGTGCCCACCTGCTCACTCGCTCTCTCTCTCTCTCGTGCACGCGTTCTCTCTTTCTCCCTCTCCCTCTCTCCCTCTTTCTCCCTCTCTCAAAAATAAACATTTTTTAAAATTAAAAAAAAACACTGAATAATCAAAAACTACCCACAAAGAAAGTCTAGGCCCCGATGGTTTCACTGGTGAATTCTACCAAACATCTAAAGAATGATTAATACCAGTTCTTCATGAACAACCCCAAGAAATACAAGATATGAGAACAGTTCCCAACTCATTCTAGGAAGCTAATATTACTCTGATACCAAAAACAAAGACATCACAAGAAATCATAGTCTGGTATCTCTCATAAATATACATGCAAAAATGTTCCACAAAGTACTGGCAAACCAAATCAGCAACACGTGAAAGGATTATACACCATGACCAAGTAGGATTTGTCTCAGGAATGCAAGATTAGTTTAACATCTGGAAATCAATTAATATATTAAGCCATATTCATGGAGTAAAAAACAAATGCCACATGATCATCTCAATAGATCCAGAAAAATCATTTGACAAAATACAACACCCTTTCATGATATAAGTACTCAACAGACTAGGAATAGAAAGGAGATTCCTCAACTTGATAAAGGGCATCTATGAAAAACCCAAAACTAACATCAGACTTAATGGTCAGAGACTGACGCTTTCCTCCTAAGATCAGGCAAAAGACAAGGATATCCAACTCTTCTTTAGGGGATGGGGGATTGGTCATGTAGCAGTAGATAACTCATATAGCATTGTTGACACTTGAGGACTAAACCCCTCTATTCTCTGAATAAACTCCAAACTCTTTGCCATGATCTGCAAGGCCCTGGTGACCTGGCTCTTACCTGTCTCTTCAAATCCATCTCTTAAGAAATATTGGTATAGGAAATAAATATTGAATATCTATGATATCATAAGTCTAGAGTGATCAGAGTAGGCTTCCTTGAAAGACCAGCAGTCTTTCTTTGTGACTGAGAGAGTTCCTGGGATGCAAGACTTTCAGTATTAAAACTGGGCAAATTCTTTGAAAACCAG
>NW_027528227.1:140677-141880 GCF_008692635.1 Crocuta crocuta
ACTGGGCAAATCCTATGAAAACCAGAATAAGGTGGTCATTCAATTCTTAGAAGACAAGGATGTCCAACTATTGACATTTCTATTCAACACAGTACTAGAGGTCCTAGCCAGGGCAACTAGGCAAGAAAATAAAATAAAAGGCCACCAGATTGTAAAGGAAGAAGTAAAACTATGTGTATTAGCAGATGACATGATTTATACAGCGAAAATCCTAGGAATCCACACTATTAGAACTAATATACAAGTTCAGCAAGGTTCCATGATACAAGATCAATACACCAAAATCATACATATTTCTATATCCTTACAATGAACAATGTGAAAATTAAATTAAGAAAACAATTCTATTTGAATAGTGTCAAGAAGAATAAAATGCTCAGAAATAAATTTAACAAAAGTACAAAAATTATATTCTGAAAACTACAAAAATGATGAAAGAAATTAAAGCTCTAAACAAAAGACATCCCATGTTGACAGGTTGGAGGACTTAGTATTATTAAGATGGTAATTCTTACCAAATTGATTAACAAGTTCAAGGCAACTTCTATTAGAATCCCAGCTAGCTTATTAGTGGAAATGGACAAGCTGATTCTAAAATTTATAAGGAATTGCAAGGAACTCAGAATAATCAAAACAATCTTAAAAAAGAGGAATAAAGTTGGAGGAATCACACTTTCCAATTTCAAAATGTACTAGAGAACAAGAATCAAGATAGTGTGGGGCACCTGGATGACTCAGTCGGTTGAGCGTCCAACTTCAGCTCAGGCCATGATCTCACAGTTCGTGGGTTCAAGCCCCATGTCGGGCTCTGTGCTGAAAGCTAGCTCAGAGCCTGGAGCCTGCTTTGGATTCTGTGTCTCCCTCTCTCTCAGACCCTCCCTTGCTCACACTGTGTCTATCTCAGAAATAAATAAAAACATTAAAAATTTTTTAGAAAAAAAGAATCAAGATAGTGTGATAAATGCCATAATGACAGACATGTAGATTGATGGAATAAAACTGAGAGTTCATCTGGCTGGGGCGCCTGGGTGGCTTAGTCGGTTAAGCGTCCGACTTTCGCTTAGGTCATGNTTTGGCAGTGAGCTCTTAGATAGGACACCAAAAGCATAAGCAATAAAGGAGAAAATAAATTGGACTTCATCAAAATTAAAAACTTTTGTGCCTCGAGAAGGACAAATATCATATGTTTGCACGTATAGGAGG
>NW_027528227.1:141894-150981 GCF_008692635.1 Crocuta crocuta
AAACTAATTTGACAATAAACTATTTGTAAAAAAAAAACAAAAACAAAAACAAAAAACTTTTGTGCCTCAAAGAATGTCAACAAGAAAGTGAAAAGACAACCCATAGAATAAATGAAAATATTTATAAATTATATATCTCATCAGGGACTTGTATCTAGAAAATATAAAGAACTCTTACAACTCAATAATGAAAAGCTCAACNTGCTGACAGCTCAGAGCCTGGAGCCTGCTTCAGATTCTGTGTCTCCCTCTCTCTCTGCCCCTCCCCCACTTGTGCTCTGTGTCTCTCTCAAAAATAAACAAACATTAAAAAAATCTAAAAAAAATAAATGGGCAAAGGATCTGAGTAGACAATCCTCCAGAAAGCTATGCAAATGGCCAATAAGTACATGAAAGATGCTCAACATCAACAGTCATCAGAAAAATGCAAATCTAAACCACAGTGAGGAACCACTTCACACCCACTAGGACAGCCATAAAAAAAAAAACAAAAAACTAGTAAGCATTGTCAAGGATGTGGAAAATTGGAAACCCTTATACAGTGCTGGTAGGAATGTACAATAGTACAACCACATGGAATACAGTCTGGCAGTTCCTCACGGAGTTGACCATAGAATTACCATATGACCCAACAATTACATTCCTAGGTATATACACAAAATAATTGAAGATAGGTGTTCAAAAACTTGTACACAAATGCTCATAACAATACTTATTAACAATAAGCAAAAGGTCAGAGCAACCCAATGTCCATCAACTGAAGAATGGATAAAGTACAGTATATTCATACAATGGAATATTGCTGGTCAATAAAAGGAATGAAGTACTGATATCCCAAACAACATGGATGAACCTTTAAAATACTATACTAAATGAAAAAAGGTAGATACATAAGACCACATGTTGTGTAATTCCATTTATACAAAATGTCCAGAATAAGCAAATCTACAGAGATGGAAAGTAGATTAGTGATTACCTCAAGTTGGGGAGGATGAGGGAACTGAGAGGTGACAGCTAAAGATACAGGGTTTTGGGGTTTTGATGGACTAATGAAAATGTTCTAAAATTCACTGCAGTGATGGCTGCATAATTTCAAATATACTGAAAGCTACTGAACTATACACATTAAATGGGTGAATTGTATAGTATGTAAATTATATCTCAATAAAGAAGTTAGCAAAAAAAAAAACCCACTTAGAATAATGTGTGATTATAGTGAGCCCTCAATACATGTCAGCTACTAGCTCTAGTGCTATTATTAAGGTCTGTTCCACTGACCCCTAAACGAAGGCAAGAATGTTTATGGTATCTTGTGAGAATTTCACTGCTAAAATTAGAATTATAAAATAAATTCAGAAGAAAATAATGCAGGGAATTAAAGTAAAAATACACTTAGAAATCCCAGGAATGTCATTTCAGCAAGAAACTAAGTAGGGATAAATACTAATCTGGTTTGATTTCTTCCTGCTAGGTTATTAGAAAAGTGATTTGTGGACCTAACATGTTAATTTTCTGGAGTTCCCCAACCTTATTCTCTTACCCTTGGGAATCCATGCTTAGGCCTGCTATAGCTTTTGAGCTAATTTATTCTCTTCTTTCCTGAAAGTAATTCCCACTGGGATGAGGAGAGGCTATAGAAAGGCCTCACTCCACTTTCTAACTCTTCTTCTAATAAAAGTTTTCCTAGGGGTAAGTCCTTTTTCTAACCCAAATGAGAATACTCATATCTACTTGCAAAACCTATGAACAGTTCTCTGTAACATCTGGAAAACATATGTTTTTGGTCTAGAGGGAGAGCAATTTCTCTCCAGTAACAAGGGACAAACCTCTCCCAAAAGCTTCTAATGAGATAAGCAGTTTGGGCAAGCTATCAGCCAGCTGCTGAATATCCCTTGAAAAGTTGCCCCCATACTCTTAATAATTGACTAGGTCAAACAGGGACTGAATTACTAAATGAGAGAAGAGACAAGCACAATATCTTCTGGCAAACTTCCCAATGACAACAGCTCTTTCAATATGCACACACCATGGAAGGAGAGAAGAGGCCTCTAACACTTCAGCAACCACAGCTATGCCCACCTCAGCACTCAGGGGTTAATGCATAATCACCACTGTGGCTCACTAAACATGTCCTCAATGGGGGACCAAAGGAGGTGAACGGATGTCACACTCTCCTTTATCATCTAAAACAATGCCATCAGAGTCACTTCTTACCTTTCCATATTCATCTCACTGTTTTTGGCCAGCCCAAGAGCAGGTGTGTTCCCTTTTATCTTCTTGTAAACATCTTTAACAAACTCCTTACTGGCTTCCTTCTTGAGCTGCGCAGGTTGAATTTGAGAAGCCTGTTAAAAAAAAAATGAGGTGGGGGGGTGGGCAGAAGAAGGAGGAAGCAAGGAAATCAGGAGAACCATAAATTATCTAATAGGTATCTCTTATAGGAATGTTTTAACCCACATCCCCACCTTGTTTGGGTGTTCCCAAGAGTAATAAAACATCTTACAACCAGTGCCAACTAACCACAATGGAAGCTAGCAGTATTGTAGTACTGCTAAATATTGGCTAAATAGCAACCTTAAATGATTTCAAGATATATAAAATGTAGTTCCAATCTCTATGTCAGGCATACTGGCTGGCAAGTTCCCAGAAAATAGTTTTGTTAATATCACATTCCACTTTGACTCCATAAGATGCTCAGAGAGGGGAAAAAGGTAACATAACTGGCTTGGCTGCCTGGATATACCAAAATCAACTACCACAACACTACCTGTGATACATCTATCCCATCTCATTGAGGGGACATTTATTTAACATGGGGCTCTGGGGCACTCCACCATAAACTCTAATCATGACTAATTCTATTAAACAGAAGAAGAGATCATGAGATTGTGAATAGAAGCAGTAAAAAATAAATTTAAAAGTTATGTCTTTACAATGAAACAAACTGAACCTAATAATATTCCAAATAAATACCGTAACCACATTAAGGGGAAAAGAAAACAGAAGAAAATACAACTAATCCAAATAAACACAGTATTAGACTATATACCCTCAAGATACACATCTTCAGTCAGGATGGGTTTGTGGGGTGACAGAATATTGCAAATAAAACTGGAACTCTTTTTAACAGGTTTATTACGGTAGTATGGATGAAGTAATTTTGAAACTCTTTTAGATGTGTTATAGTATTGAGCAAATGTGTTGATGTTCTTGGTTACCAGGGTTCTCACTGTAGGAGAAGGAAGACACAAATATGGATTAGAGAATGCAAGAAAAATCCCTGTGTATTGGAATGGGAGCTGTGCAAATTCATAATTTCTTAAAAAGGTATATGTATATACGTATGAGTATATAGATATATGTATGTGTGTGTATCTGTGTATATAGATATACGTATGTTTAAGTACACATACATGTGCATGCATAGGTGTATATACGTGCAGATACTTCCTAGTTCTGTCTGCTGAAAGGGCAGAAAAAGTAAACACTCCAGTAGCATACTTACCACTGAGATCTTGGTCTCTAATACCATTCCCCACTAAAAGGAACCAAAATTCTTTGGAGAAATGGTTGACTCCAGGGCTGAGATAAAACAGATACAAGAAGAACCTAGAACATCCTGCCATGCTGGAAAGAAGAGGCTCAAAAAATTCATGAGATGGAACAACTGGGTGGCTCAGTCAGTTAATCATCCGACTCTTGATTTTAGCTCAGGCCATGATCTCATGGTTTGTGAGTTCGAGCCTCGTGTTGGGCTCTATGCTGGCATCATGAAGCCTGCTTAGGATTCTCTCCCTCTCTCTTACTTTCTGCCCCTACCCCACTCATTTTCTCTCCCTCTCTCTCTCTCTCTCCCCTCTTCCCTCCTTCCCTCTCTCTCTCAAAAATAAACATTAAAATGTTTTTTAAAAATTTATGAGAATATGTCACAAAGACACAGCAATCAGATTGAGGGGAATTCTATTGGCCAAATCTGGGACAATTTGAACACCAAAATAATTAAGTACAATAATGAACAATAAACCACTAAAATACAGGAATTGATAAGTCCACACCAATAATGAATAAACAGGGAAGGAAGGAAGGCTCACACTTGTAACAGAATGCCAAGGGCAGACTGGTAAATGTGAAGTGAGTGCTACAGCTGGAAAAAATCAGCCTAAAGATTTGGTTTAGACAAAAATCATCAATGGATACTAAATCTAGGGAAAATTTTTATGTAAAGAGGGTTATTTGCAAGCTCTTAAGCGTGTCGCACAGACCACGTATTAGTCGCAAGAAGAAAAAAATATAAACGGTAATTATACAGTGGGAAGCCAGACAACATCTTGACTGGGTGATAAAAATTTATCACCAGTGAGGGACAGATGGACATCATGTGCCTCCAGATGTGATATCCTAAGGACAGACCACCCACACAGTATCCCAGCCAAGTATGTATAATATCAACATAGTCACATAGAAGCATCAAAGACAAAATGAGGGATGTTCTATTTTTAAAAAGGTGTCTAGGTGTTGTATTCTTTAAAAAATGGTAATGTTGATGAAAAACAAAGAAAAGGCTATGGAAATATTTCAGATTAAAAACAGCTAGAGACACAACACATAAATGATACTACACTGGATCCTTCACTGGAGGGTAAAAATACTTATAATATTTACCTTATAAGGTCAACTGAAAAAAATTGGAATATAGATTACATAAAAATATCTTATCAATGTAAATCTATAAAGTTAACAGTACTGTGGTTATACAAGACAATTTCTCTAAGGAACTATATACACTGAAGTACTTATAGGGGTAAGGGACCATGGAATAAAATGTTAACTATAGGTTAATCCAGGCGAAGGGTATATGTACATTATTTGTACTATTTTTTATTTTTGCAGCTTTTTGTAAACTTGAACTTTTTTCCAAATGAAAATTTTAAAAATGTGCCTTTGTATCATCAGATCATAATAAGCAACTATGATCTAATAGGGAATTCTTTCTTAGGCCCTCAAGTCTTCTAACTGTGCTCCTCAAACAGCTTGGTACTGTTTTCATTTTAACTTCTTACCTAAAGTTTTACAAACTCCCTGTATGTGCAACTGAGATTCAGTATTGGAAAAGAATTGTAGTCTTGGCAGAATAGAGGTGGAGACCCCAACACCCAGGGTGAAACTCTCTACTTGCTATATGTGAAAGTTCAAAGCACCAATATTCTCAGATTTAAGCTCAAGGGGACCTTAAGTTGCACTTCCTTACAATTTTTTCCCTAAAAAAATAAAAAAATTATGCCCTACTGACACAAAATCATTTAGGTAAATGTGGATACAGACCCTATGTCCTTGTCTACTGGCTTAGGACCAGTTCTTACACATCAAAAGTCCTTTCCCAAGATGAAATGATAGAGAGGAAAAGAAAAGTACAGATTAATTAAAACAGATTATTTTGGCAGGCCAACACCTCACTGGTGAATGCTGATGAAAAGATAGATGTGTGGACATGGAGACTTAGTAATACTTACAGGAAAAAGCAAATAATCACAAAGNACTCCCCAAAATTCAGAGAGAAATGAGCCCTCACCCCTCAAACAGATGAGCTCAGACATCTGCAGAAATGCCAATTCTAGGAATGGTTTAGGCACATTGTAATGATGGAACTTTCTCTGGAAGGTACTAAAGACCATTCAAGGTGACCAAACTAAATCTTCAGAACTTAAATGCAAAGGGGAATTGGGTTTTCTGAGTTTCTGGAAAGCTATAGGCAGAGTTATCGTTCAGAGATGCCTTGCTTCTCCCACTCCAATTCTAGATAAGGATGTGGCCTAATTGATACTGCATTCAGTTGGAGAACCAGAAGGGTTCTGGATGATATCTTTTCTATTCATTTGTTTGTGTTTGTTATTTATGAATGGCAATATAAACTTCACGGGGGAAAAAAGGACTGACGCATAGCCAGAAATTTTCTCATATGCTGTGAGACCTTGCTTTGCACAATGTCATCACTGCTCTCCCATCAGAGATTCTGGGGGCCAAGGGAAGCCACACTAAAATGGGCTGCATCCTCCTCTGATTTGTGTAACTATCTTATTTCACCAAAGTTTCTAGATCCATGGCTTAATAAATCAGGAAACAAATCTAACCCTACACGTCTGTATGGGAAGTGTCTCTTTCAACCAACTGACAGTCAATCTGAAATTATTCAGAAATCTATAACCTAATTATATATGTTGCAATCTGCATGGGAAAGAGACTATTGTTAGTACAAAGGTAGTCACATAACACCTATAGGGCAAAATCCAAAGGCAAGAACTTTGCCAATACTTATCCAATCTTGCTTAAGGGAGTAAAATATTGTCTAGTAGATGTATTCTGGTAGTAACAGAAGGACAGTCTATTATGGAGGACAGGAATGGTTCACCAGGGTTCTCTGTATCCTGGATGAAATAGGCTTCAAAAGCAACATTGGGCAAATCTTAATCTGTAGACATAATTATGGGATCTATCTCATAGAAATAAATGAGGATTAAGTGAGTTGATACAGGCTTAGAATAGTGCCTGGCACATGGTAAGCACTCATTAGTCATCAGTTGTTATTTTCGAAGACCAAAGATTACCTTTGGCCCAATTCTACACATTCAACTAGTAACATCTTAACTATCGATTCTGGGTTTTGCTGGTATCTTAATAACCCCAGAAGGGAGGTAACTTGGAAGTTAACAATTCTCATCAAAATTGAGTTTCTCAATCTCCATAGTTGAAGACCAGAGAGATCATGGAATTGTGATCCTCAATGGTTCTGTAAATAAATGCACATTTTTTGTGGTCACTATGAATGGGCTGCTGCCAGAATTTAATGCCAGGAGCCAGAGATGCTATGGCTGAGGATAGTTCTACACAACAGAAAAACTACTGTACCAAATGCCCATAGTGCTTGAATTGATAAAACACTGCCCTGAATGACAATGACTCCATCAAGATACTTACCTCCAAGGCCTAGGCAGCTAGCTGAGCCACTTCTGGATTTTATATAAATGCAAGATCCCATAGTTCTTATATTTATCTACAATTTCACATCTGATAATCACTGTCTGCTGCTTCCAGACAGTTCAACCAATTAATCCAGATGGTATGTGTCAACAGAAGAGCTCCTGCAGTTTCTGAAATTGGGTCATCCATTCCAAATAAAATTGGATTTCAACACTCTAGAGAGGGTCCAGGGTCTGGCAAACCAGAAAGGTCTCTTAAGGAATAGGTTATCTAAGCCTTAAGCAAACCACAGCAGAGGATTGGACTATCATACTCACATTGGTGAGATCTTCAAAAGCTGATCTCTTTTTGCGTGGTCTCTTAGGTGAAGATGAAGATCTCTTTGCTTGGTAATTCTCCCCACTCTAAAAAAAGTAAAAGAGACAAATGAATGTATCCAATCATGAACACTTTTCAGGGACTTCAGATCATCTTTGGGGCTAAGGGGGAAACTCCAGAATCTCCAAGCAATTGGGGATGTATAGAATAAACCACAGTGAACTACAATAAAAGGACATTTTGGCATTCACTGCTGCTTAGAGTGTCCCGGAAGGAGGTAATCATTGATAATAAGGACAAGGCTATGATGATGGCTTTCAGTGTAACTCTTAGAATGAGCAAAATATCTTGGTAAAGTTAGTTTTCCCTCTTAGTTCTCCCATCTTTATGGTTATCCAATCTAAGATTAACAATCACCACCACCACCCAGCTACTCCTAGTCATTCCTTTACTATGGATGCTCTCAAGCAAATTACATCAATAATTTAACAAATATTTAAGTGTCTCTTATGTTAACTTTTTGATTTAAGACATTCCCAATAAGGACAATAACACATTATCTCTAGATCCTAGTCCAGGATCACCTCTCTACTAGCTGTTGACACTGGGCAGCTCACATAATTTCTCAGCCTCAATTTTCTTATCAGTAAAATTGGAATGATAACCTTCCTTATTTGAGGATCAAATAAGAGAATACATGTTTTAAAAACTCTGTATAAACTTAAATGTACATAAGTCATATTTTTTCCTTAGTTTATTGTCAAGTTGGTTTACATATAAAACCCAGTGCTCATAAATTATATTTTTAAATAATATAGCCCAATATGATTTTAAGCCTCAGAGAGAAAACTCTGAATACTTTAAGTATACATTTTCATGATTTCTTTATTTTTGTTATTTTAAAGGAATCTCTATACTCAACATGGGGTTCAAACTCACAACCATGAGATCAAGAGTCCGATGCTCTACCAGCTGAGCAGGCCAGGCACTCCAAATTTTGTATTTTGAGAAAGGAATTTGGTAATCCATAGTAACCTCTAATTTGTTAGTGTATATGAAGGAGGGATAGTAGAAGGAAGGAGAAGTGGCTATTTTGGAGCAAAGGGGCTTTCTTCCTAGGTATTGTTTACCTGTGCATGTCTTGCTCAACTCGCATGTGAATAAGGCCATCTCAATGGGGCTAGAGTTTAGGGTGAATTGTACTGTAGGGCTCTTCCGCTACCTAACAGTTTTTATTTGGTAAAAGTCTCCTAAGTCTCAAATTTCCTTTATGACATGAGAACTCTGACCTACTTATATCAGAGAGTTGTTATAATGGGAAGCAGAATATTAGGGTTGTGCCATTTATTTTTTCTGTTCCTCATCTAGACCATGAACAGTTAGTACATGACATAGTAAGTGATCAGAAGTTTAGAGAATTGGATTAAAAGCACAGTAGACCCATCTAGTACAGCAGAGCAATCCTGAAAGAGGAGGGAAGAATTACTTGTTTTCTAATTGATTAAGTTTAGAGATCAGAAAACTATTAGTCTTTTATCTAGTTCTTGATGAATAATCCTAGTGGAAATAGAAAAACTAAAATATTTCATGCTTACATAAATCCCACAAATTAGCTAAGAAATAAACTGTCAGTCTGTTATACAATTCCCACTTAATATTACCAGTAGAAATAATCAGCCCCAAATAAAATTCATAAGTGAAACTGAACTCAATAAAATATAGATGTACAAAATGTTCCCCAAGAAAGTTGGATTTGGAAAAATAACCACCACAGAACTCATTATGGCAGAGCTT
>NW_027528227.1:151074-166083 GCF_008692635.1 Crocuta crocuta
AGAGCTTTCATTTCTAATATTGACAAAAATCTGATCAATGTATCAATCTTTCTTGCCAAATTTACATATAAAAAACCTTTAGCCCCTCCATGAAAATCATTTTAGTAAAACAAAAAATGAAAATGATTGGAAAATGTTTATCTGTGCTGCGAGAAAACCAATCAAGGAAATTAAATTGGCTTAATGATGTTTGCTCTAGGAAATACTCCCTTAATGACAATTCATCAGTGTTAGTAAAATTCTGATTAAAATATGTATGATGAGGAACAAAGAACATCACAGGGTTGGAATGACACTGTCAAACTATCCACAAGGTCAAAACAGCAAAAGCAAAATGGACCCATTATTCAAATTTAATAGCTATTAAAAGCATGATAATCCATTTGTTGATCTAACCTTTGGATTCTCCCCAGGATGTGCCAAACAGCCTCCTGAAGGTGCTTTGTACATTTCCCAGAAACCAAGAGTATAGACGTGATCATTAATGAGCTCAGTATTGTTTGTTTTTGAAGGCTGTGAAGGGTGTCCTTCATTTCAGCTATGCATTTATGGGAAAGGAGAGTTCACACTTAGAACCCAAGTTCTAATTTGCTGGTCTTCTTCAACTACAAGGGCTACCACCCCTTACCAATTTCTCAGATTAAACAACACATATTCAGAAAGATTTAGGGGTGAGGATAGGAACTGAGCCAACACAGGAAAAAGCTACTCGAGACACTGTTGAGAAAGATAGCTTGCTCTAACCTTTTCAGATTGGCCATGATCACTGGGCACAACTTTGCTGGACTGAGATTTCTTCATCTCAGGTTTGGAGCTTCGGGATGGTGGTGGCAGTGGCATCTCTTACAGATTCAGCAGTGTCTATCCAAGAGAGGGCTGTAATCAGAAAGGGACTCTTTAAAACACCATTCACCAGAAACATCACAGAATTCTCTGGAAACCCTTGAGAACACCCAGGCTCTCTCTAGAATCTCTAGGAGAAAACATACTTTGAGTTAGACAAATCTGTGTTCAAATTCTGGTTCTACCACAATTAACCTTGGGTAGTGATAAACTCCCTGGGTTTGTTATCTCATCTGGAAAATGGAGAGAAGTACACCTACCTCTGTAGGGCACTGTTCAAATTAAATGACATACTCTAACTAAAAAGACCAGCAAAGTGCCTACCATCCTGTGTGGGCACTGGAACTGTGGCCTGCCTCCTAGTTTAGGCCTGGGAACACTGGGAACAAGTCACATGAAAGTTTTGCATTAAAAACAATCAAAAACATGACAGATCACATAGTATGGAAGCCAGCTAGAAGGGTTAATGTTCTTTAAAAGGCACAGGGTCCTGGCACAGCGATTATAATGATGCTACAGAGGAGACACAAGAGTATACTGCACATATACATGATAGGCCAGAGTATTCAAAGACTGCATTCTATGAGAAGAAACTGTACAGCTCCACACACCTGGCAAGAAAAAAAAAATCAAGACAAGATAATAATAGAAGGAACTAACTTACTGAAAAATCACTTGACATATTTAACCATCATTACAGCTCTTGGGAGTGTCCTATCTTTGTCTCATCTCAGTGGTGGACTCCATTCTACATTCCTTAAAGTTCTTTTCTTGTGAGTCCTCAATAGTTAGGATGCACTTATGTGTCTCAAAAGCAAATGCATTATTAGGAGGAATCAGTTTTTGGATATACAGGATGCCTTTCCCACACAGATGCAACTGCCCTTCCAACCTCACCCACATTCAATCTCCAAGTTCAACTGCATTTTCAAAGAGTACGCTCCTCTAAGAGAGACCCTAAAGGCAATGCAATAAACTTACCCGTCACTCTGTACCCAATATTTCAGGCAATGGAGATACAAACGCAAATAAATCATGCATCTTATCCTGTAAGTATTCACATACACAGCTCTAAGAGTAACATAAAAATGTGGCAATGATTTAATAAAGGTAAATACATACAAAGTACTACAAAAACATAATGGAAGCTTAGTAATCTTGTCTGGGGGACAAAGGGGTGGAAGAGGACTTCATAGAGGAAGTTATATATGATCTAGGCTTAAGTGACAAAGGGGATCCCAAGTAGATTGGGGAGCTTTGCAGGCAAAGACAGCCTGAGCACAGGAAGAGGCCTGAACATGGCGAGCACAGCAGGTGCAGGGATGTCCCAGTTGTTTGGAGCGTGGATAAAAAGAATGTGTTGGGGAAGAGTTAGAGAGGGGCTGAATGCTAGGCTAGGGCCAGGCTGGTAAGAAAGGGAAGCAGAGAAAACTTCAGCTTGAGGGGAAGGTTTAAGAAAGGAGAAAGGCTGCTTTGGGTTTTGCTTTGGATGGAGTACCTTCAAACATTTTGTCAGTCAGGAAAAGTCAGTACAAGTATGTGCCTCCACATTTATTACCTCAGTTGGTCTCACAACAAAGCAGTGAGGGTATGCAGTACAGATACAATTCTTTCCATTTTAGAGTCCCAAATGTGTTAAGTGACTTACTACACAGGACAAAAATATTAAGCAGCATAGATCACCCAGCTCTTTCTAGGGCTCTTTCTAAAATACCATGAAGTCTCCCCAGTCATACTCAAAAGCATTCTAAAAACAGTCCATGGTCTAGCAATAAGAATGAAATCTGGCCATTTGTAGCAACATGGATGGAACTTGAGGGTGTTATGCTGAGCGAAATAAGTCAGGCAGAAAAGGACAGATACCATATGTTTGCACGTATAAGTGGATTAGGAGGAACTTAACGGAGGACCATGGGGGAGAAGAAGGGGAAAATAGCTGGGGAGAAGGAGGGAGGCAAACCATAAGAGACTCTTGGTTTCTGAGAACAAACTGAGGGCTGATGGGAGTGGGGGAGGAGAGGGGAAGGGGGGTGATGGGCATGGAGGAGGGCACTTGTGGAGATGAGCACTGGGTGTTATATGGANCTACTGGGTTTTTAAACCAGCCAATTCAGCATTGTTGAGCCTTAATTTTCTTGTTTGCAATACAGCAATACTACCATTTACTTGCAGAAGCATCATATGGCTCAAAAGCACATTTGTATGTTGAAAGCCTATCCCATGGTAGGCCCTCAAAATAAGTGGTGCATCTTATTTTCCTTTTCAGCCCCCAAAATCCAAACCTATTTTTTCTATCTCATCTCTCAAAACTCAGCCAAGCAGCAATAAAGCTAAATTGGGTGCACGCACCCTTAACCACACTGTATGAAAACCACTTGCTCCACTATTATTATTCACACCTCATACAATTTTTTTAGGCTGACCAAAGATTCATGTTCTGAAACTTTTTATCTTTCAAGGGGGAAAGAAAAAATAGACTGTAGTCAACAGGATAAAAAAAACTTTCAGGTGATGACATCACAGAGTAACTTAACCTGATAGAATAGGTTTATTCAGATGATATTCACACACCACCTTCATTATTCTGAATACTAATCACTTGCTTTGGGGGACACATACAGTGACCTAAGTAATTTCTCTGCCATTAGAAAGGGAAGGGACCACCAAAAACAGCTTTCATTAAAGGACATTCTGCAGAACTTTCTTGACTTCTACCACCTACAGAATGGAGCCTTGCTTGGACAAGAAAATTAGAATCCTTTCCACTTTCCAGACTTCCATATTCCCTATATACACACTGACAAGTGCTGGAGACCCCACTGAGCATCCCAGGGCTGATGCTAAAACCCAAACAGGGGCAAATTGGCTCATTTAGAAGCCCAGTTGCTTAGACTCCAAAACTGTAGATCAAGACAGTCTATAGGAAACAAGAGCAACTTCATTTTATATCTAAACACAGGTTATAGACAGCAAGACACTGGGGAGAGAATGCTGCATGGTATCCATTAAAGCAGCACTGGGCTGTGAAGGATGCCTAGGGTCGAACTCTGACCTTACCTCTAGCTGGCTGGATGACACTAGGCAAGTGCCTTTTCCCTTTTTGGGCCTTGTTTCCCCATCTAAGAAAATGAGGAAATGGGACCAGTAGCTCCTAGCTATTCAAACCATGGTCAATAGACCAGCAACATTAGCATCACCTGCAAGCTTATTAGCAATTTAAAATCCCAGGTCCCAAGCTAGACCTACCAAATCTGAAAGTGCACGTTAACAATATCCCCAGGTGATTTGTATGCACTTCAAAGTTTAAGAAGCACTGTTCTAGGATCCTTTGACCTCTGACATTCTAGGATCCTAAGTAGACCAAAGCGGAGAGCAGAAGGAAAGCCAGAGCTGCAGCGGTTGGAGTACGGGATAGAAGACAGCCAGTGGAGGTTTTAAAAGGGAGAACAAGGGAGAGAGCACACGTTTCCATCCTCCTTCATATCCTCCCACCTGTAGTTCAAAAGACATCCTGCAAGTAGCATTCTCTGACTTATTAAATAAGTCTTGTCAATGACACTAATCCTCCACATTTCCACTTGTGAAAAGACGCTTTGTAATTGTGCTCTGATTCAGGCATGTGTACTGGTCGCTCTATCTAAAAGCTAAGACCCAGTCTCATTTGTTTTGCCATCTCATCCTCTAAAACACACTCCCTGCCCAGCTTCTCTCAGACTGCTGACTGACAACAGAACAAAACCAGAACAAAACAAAAGGTTTCCTGTCAGGGATGCCGCGCTTGCGGGCAAGAGAAGACAGCGTGTTAACAAGGGGCTGGGGGGTGGTGCTGACGCATCATCCCGCATGCGACTGGGCCGGACATTCGAGTGGGCAGTACAAGCCCAAAGGTGCCTACCTCACATCGAGACTGAACGCAGAACAGGAAAGATCATGGACGCACTCCTAGACCAGGAGAGGCCCGGGAAATAAACGGAGCTCCGTGTTGTAGCGACCCGTGTCCGTCTCAACCTGGACTGTGCCGGCTCTAATCTGCCCAGTAGCTAATTTTGAAAATTACAGCCCCAGGAGGAAGCGCAGTGGTGATTGGCCAGAAGGAGCCAATCAGCGTGCGCAGTTGGGACGCGTGCTCGCCTAGCTAGGAGGGGCGGGACTGGGTATTTTTAAATTGAACACTGCAGCTAATAGACTTCGCGTGGGGCGTGGTTTCAAATACAATTGGTTGAACCTGGCAGGGCTGACCAGCGGAATACTGAGCACTTTAAAAAGGTGTTTTCTTTAAATAATCCTTCTGGGATGGGAGGAGAGTGACTGCATAATTTAGATTAAGGCCAACTAAAACATTAATATTAATAACCCTTTGTAGAGTCAAATGTTAACTCCTGCTGGCTTCACAAATGGCCTTGTGAGGGAAGCAGGACAGAAATTATTGCCCCTATTTTATGAATAAGCACCCAAAGTGCAGACAACTAGTAGTAGTTAGTATTAATTTACCACTAGCTCTGTGCTACTATAAATTTTTGTTTAAATCCTGCCCAAAAAGATAGGTACTTTTATTATTGCCATTTTACAGATAACAAAACTGTAGTTTGCTAACTGCCCAATGTCACAAACCTACACTGCGGCAAAGCAGGTATGACAACTCAGATATTCTCATTTATTTTACTCATTCATTCATTCATTCAACAGTTATTAAGCATCTGCTTTGTTCCAGGAGCTAGAAAAACTATAGAGGAGTAATTGACAAAAGACTTGAAGAATTGATAACCCTGCCCCATCCTCTGGAGATGCAAAGAGTAAATGGAGATACCAAGGATAAAATCCAGGGCTTCCTGAATATACACTACCACTAAATTACATCCCTGCCTTATTATCAGCCCATTCTCCTTTTAGCATCTCACAGCTTCTACATTAAAGGTGGAGTATTCACATGATCCCAGGCCTCCTCTTTTTAATCTCCCTAATTTATCTAATCGAGATCCACAACTTTAAACATCATCTAAAATCTGGCCCTGAACTCCAGATTCATAAATCCAACTGACTACTCCACATCTGTACTTGGATGTCTGATAGATACCTCAAACTCAACATGTTCACAATGCTTACCAAACCTGACCCTTCTTCTAATGTCTCCCATTCCAAAAACTGGTATGACATTAAAACGGTTAATCAAGCCAGAAACCTGGATATCATCCTTGATTCAAACTCTCTTCCATAACCTTACTTTCCTATATCCAAATTCTTCAGCAAGTCCCATTGATTCTACCTTAAAACTACACCTTACATCCATCCACTTCTCTCCATCTCCACTACCACCACAGTCTCTCACTTGGATCACTGTCAAGAGCCTCCAAGCTGCTCTCCCTCTTTACAATATTGATCTCCTCTAATGTGAATTGGAGATCAATTACAAGACCACTCATTTTTAAAAAGAAAAATTATATCCTCTTTCTCTCATGCTTTAGTGGTTTCCAACAGAACTTAAAATCCAAACTCCTTACTCTGGTCTACAGGTCCTGCCTATATCATCAACCCCATCTCCAACCACTCGTTCTTGTTCACTACATTATAGCCATATAGGTCTTTCAAAAATTTGAATATAATAAAATCCCTCTCCTCAAGGTCTTTGCACATGATGTTCCCACTACTTGGAACATTATTCCCTCCATTCTTTAAATTACTTGTTTTTTTTTTTCTGATACTTCAAGTCTTAATTTAAATGCCCCCCTCTTCAGAGAGGCCTTCCTGACCTGTTACCTAAAATAGGATTCTCCTTCCACTCCTTTATACTATCTCAGTCCCTTACATTTATTTTAGAGTAAGTATTGTTATTTGTAATTTTTTAACCTATCTCCTCACTAAAGAATGCAAGGTCCTTATTTAAAGGGTATTATGCTAAGTGAAGTAAGTCCTACAGAGAAAGACAAATACCATATGATTTCACTTCTCTGTGGAATCTAAAAAAAACATAAATGAACAAATAAACAGAAACAGATACATAAATAGAATGAACTGGTAGTTGTGGGGGGAGGGGATGGGAAAATAGATAAAGGGGATTAAGAAGTAAAAACTTCCAGTTATAAAATAAATAAGTCATGAGAATGAAAAATACAGCACAGGGAATATAGTCAATAATATTGTAGTAACTTTGTATGGTGACAGATGGTAACTACATTTACTGTGATAAGCACTTTGTGATGTATATAACCGTCAAATCAGTCATACACCTGAAACTAATATATGTCAACTAAACTTTAATTACAATTTTAAAAATTCTAAAAATTCAAAAATTAAAATGTACAATAAACAAAACAAATACAAGGCCCATAATTATAAGAATTGTATCCACTGTGCTCTATCTCCAGTCATTAGCATTGATGATAGTTCATATTTACCAATTGCTTACTATATGTTTGTTGCTGTTCTGAGATTCACAATAATACAATAAAGTGTTAATATCCCCATTTTGCACAAGAGAAACTTGGAGTACAAAGAAGTAAAGTAACTTGCCTGAAATCACACAGCTAGTAAGTTACTGGACTGGAATTTATATTCAAGCAATCTGATTCCAGAGACAAACACATAATCATTACCCTATACCTGCCTCCTTGACAAATGATTAAAAAATATTTGTTAATTAGGCAAATTAGTATCTTCTTTTAAGGGTAATCACTGTGAACAAGTACCTTGCTGGGATGCACTAAGGAAGAAATACAGTATTAACCCAAGTCACTGTAAGTCTTGCTTTAATTTTTATTATTGAAGTAAAGGTGACATACAATGTTATATTAGTTTCAGGTGTACAATACAGTGACTTAACAACTCCATACATTACATAATGATCACCATGATAACTGTAGTTACCATCTGTTAATACACAACATGGTTATAGTATTATTGGCTATATTCCTTGTACTGTACTTTTGATTTCCCTGAGTTTTTAATTTTAAAACTGTAAGCTTGTACCTCTTAATCCCCTTCAACTATTTCATCCATACCCTCCCTCTAGCAACTGCCAATTTGTTCTCTTTTTGACTCTGTTTTTTTCATTTCTTCATTTGTACTGTTTTTGAGATTCCACATATAAATGAAATCATACGGTATTTGTCTTTGTCTGATTTATTTCACTTAGCATTATACCCTTTAGGTGCATTCATGTTGTTGTTAATGGCAAGATATCATTCCTTTTTACGGCTGAGTAGTGGTCTGGTAAACTCAGAATTCTATATCCAAGGAAAATATCTTTCAGGAGTGAACGGAAAGTCAAGTCATTCTCAAATGCTCACCTTAAAAGAACAAAAAATTCACAAAGAAAAAAATAGTAATAAGAGGAATCTTGTAACATTAGGAAGAAAGCAGAGTGAAAAGAGCAGAAATATAGGTGGACATAATGGACTCTCCTGATGCTCTCTGATTCTCAATGTATGTGTGTGAAGGAAATGTTTAAAAAATAATATAGATGGAGGATGGTAAAAGAATGCACAGTTGCTACACCTCCTTCACACTGACAAAATGTCAACTCCAATAGTCTGTGATAATTATATATATATGTGTGTGTGTATGTGTGTGTGTATATATATATAATGTAATACCTCAAACATGCACTAAAAACACTACAGATACATCAAAACTGAATTCAAAAGAATGTTCAAGTAACTGACTGGATGACAGGTGATAGTAAATATATAAATGAGAAACAGAAGGAATAATCAGAAAACAAAAAGTAAAATGATGGATTTAAACCCAAACAGATCAATTAAATGTAAATTGTTAAAGTAGAGGAATTAAAAAAGAGAGATTAGCAGTGGATTTAAAAAAAACAAACAAACATGATCCTGTTCAGGTCCTATGACCATTTTTAAATTGAATTATTTGGATTTTTTTTATATTGAGCTGTTTGAGTTCTTTATATATTTTGGAAATTAACCCCTTATTGGTCATTATCATTTGCAAACATCTTTTCCAATTCAGCATGTTGCCTTTTCATTCTGTTGATGGTTTCACTGTACAAAAGCTTTTTTTTTAATGTTTTATTTATTTCTGAGAGAGAGAGAGAGAGAGAGCCAGCATGAGTAGGGGAGAGTCAGAGAGAGAGGGAGACACAGTCTGAAACAGGCTCCAGGCTCTGAGCTGGCAGTCAGCACAGAGCCTGATGCGGGGCTCGAACCCACGAACCGTCAGATCATGACCTGAGCCAAAGTCAGACGCTCAACCGACTAAGCCACCCAGGTGCCCCCAAAAGCTTTTTATTTTGGTGTACTTCCATCTGTTTATTTTTGCTTTTGCTGCCCTTGCCTGAGGAACAGACCCAAAAACATATTGGTCAGATTGATGTCCAAGAGTTCACTGTCTGTTTTCTTCTAGGAGTTTTATGGTCTCTGGTCTTACATTTAAACCTTTAATCCATTTTAAATTTATTTTTGTAAATGGTGTAAGAAAGTGGTCCTGTTTCATTCTTTTGCATATATGTATCTGTTCAGTTTTCCCAAGACCATCTATTGAAGAGACTCTTTTCTTCCCTACTGTATATTCTTGCCTCCTTTGTCATAGATTAATTGACCACATAAGTATAGGTTTATTTTTTAATTCTCTACTTTGTTCCATTGATCTATGTGTCTCTTTTTGTGTCAGTACCACATTGTTTTGATTAGTATAGCTTTGTAGTACAGTTTAAACTCCTGGAGCATGTGGGGCACCTGCATGGCTCAGCCAGTTGGGCATCCAACTTCAGCTCAGGTCATGATGTCACGGCTGGTGAGTTAGAGCCCTGCATTGGGCTCTGTGCTGACAACTCAGAGCCCAGACCCTGCTTCAGATTCTGTGTCTCCTCTCTCTCTGTCCTTCCTTGTTCACGCTCTGTCTTTCTCTCTCAAACATAAACAGTAAAAAAATTTTTTTAAATAGATAAAATCAGGGAGCATGATACCTCCAGCTTTATTCGTCTTTCTCAAGATTGCTTTGGCTATTTGGGGTGTTTTGTGGTTCCAAACAAATGGCCAACAGACACATGAAAAATTCTCAACATCACTAATCATTAGGGAAATGCAAATCAAAACCACTATGAGATACCACCTCACACATGTCAGAATGGCTAGTATCAAAAAGACAAGAAATAACAAGTGTTGGCAAGGATGTGGAGAAAAGGGAACCCTCATATGCGATCAATCACTGTGGAAAATAGTATGGAATTTCCTCAAAAAATTAAAAATGGGAGGGCGCCTGGGTTGAGCATCTGACTCTTGATTTAGGCTCAGGTCATGATCTCATGGTTGTGAGATCAAGCCTAAATGGGGCTCCATGCTGAGTGTAGAGCCTGCTTGAGATTCTCTCTGTCTCTCTCTCTCTCTGTCTCTCTCTCTGTCCATCTCTCCCTCTCACTCTCTCTCTCAAAACAAATTAAACATAGGAATGCCATATGATCCATAAGTCCACTTTTGGTTATTTATCCAAAGAAAATAAAAACACTAATTCAAAAAGATATATATACCACTATGTTCATTGCAGCATTATTTACAATAACCAAGATATGGAAGCAACCAAAGTGTCCATAAACAAACGAATGGGTTAAGAAAATGTGGTATATATATATATTTGCAGTGTGAAAACAGTGAAAGATTACTCAGCCATAAAAAAGAATAAAATCTTGTCATTCATGACATGGATGGACCTAAAGGGCATTATGCTAAGTGAAATAAGTCAGAAAAAGACAAATACCACATGATTTCATATATACATGGAATCTCAAAAATAAAACAAATCAATAAACAAAGCAAAACAGAAACAGACTCATAGATACAGAAAACAATCTGGTGGTTTCCAGAGGTGGGGGGAGGGGTGGTTGAAATAAAGGAAGAGAATTAAAAGGTACAAACTTTCAGTTATAAGACACGAAAATGCAATGTACAGCATAGGGAATATAGTTAATAATATTGTAACAACTTTGTACATTGACAGATGGTAGCTAGATTTATCTTGGTGATCACTTGAAATCTATGTAAATGTTAAAGCACTATGTTGTACACCTGAAACCAATATAATATTTTATGTTAACTACATTTCAATTAAAAAAATGATCCAATGATACACTGTCAACAAGAAATGCACTTCAAATATAATAAGTAGATTGATAATTTTAAAATGGAAAAAGACATCATACATAAATTTTTAAAAAGAAAAAGGCAAGAATAGCTATATTAATATCAGATAAAATAAACTTCAGAACGAAGTAAATTAGCAGGGAGAGAGAAGAATATTACATACTGATAAAAGGGTCAATCCATGAGGAAGATACAGCAACCCCAATTGTGTATGCACCAACAGAACTACAAAATACATGAAGCAAAATCTGATAGAACTGAAAGGAGTAGACCAATCCACATTTATAGTGGGAGACTTCAACACCTCATCTCAATAATTGATAAAGAACTATATTAAAAATAATCAAGGATACATAAGCACTTAACACTATCAACAAACACAATCCAGTGGACATTTATAGAGCACCTCTCACCCAGTATCAGCAGAATACACATACCTTTCAAGCTCTCATGGAACATAAGCTGAATAGACCATCCATTCAATCATAAAACAAACTTCAGCAACTATAAAAGAATTGAAACCACAACTGTGTTCTCTAACCACAATGGAATCAATAACAAAAATAACAGGAAAATCCCTAAATGCTTGGAAACTAAACAATACACCACACCAAAGAGAAAGTCTTAAGGCAAATCAATAAATACATTTAACTGAATGAAATTAAAATTCAATGTAGCAAAATTTGTGGGATACAGCTAAAGCAGTGCTGAAAGGGAAATTTATAGCCCTAACTGCTTCTATTAGAACACAGGAAAAATCTAAAAGTCAATAATCTAAGCTCCACCTCACGACTAAAAAGGAAGAGTAAAGTAAATCCAAAGCAAGCATAAAGTATGAAATAATAAAGATAAAAGCAGAATTTGGTGAAATTTAAAACAGAAAAACCAATAGTGAAAATCAATGAAACAAAAAGTGGGTTCTTTGAAAAGATCAATAAAATTGACAAATTTCTAGTAAGACTGACAAAAAAATACACAAATTAGCAATATCAGAAATAAAAAAAAAGGATATTACTACAGACCCTACTGACATCAAAAGGATACTAAAGGTGGGGCACCTGGGTGGCTCAGTCGGTTAAGTGTCCAACTTTGGCTCAGGTCATGATCTCACAGTTTGTGGATTCGAGCCACGCGTCGGGCTCTGTGCTGACAGCCAGCTCACAGCCTGGAGCCTGCTTCAGATTCTGTATCTCTCTCTCTCTCTGTGACCCTGCCCTGCTCACGCTCTCTCTCTCTCAGAAATAAATAAAACATTTTTTTTAAAAAAGGATACTAAGGGTATACTATGATCTCTATACACATAAATTTGACAAATTAATTGAAATGGACAAATTCCTTAGAAATCACAAACTAACACAATGCACCCAATATGAAATACATTATTTGAATAGCTCCATAGTTTTAAAGAAATTTAATTTGTAATTTAAAAATTCTCAAAAAAAAGATGTCTCTGTGCCTAGATTATTTAACTGGGGAATGAAACTAAATATTTAAAGAATAGTTCACACTAATTCTACACCATCTCTTCCAGAAAACATAAGAGGAGGGAACACTTCCCAACTCATATGAAAACACTTCTACCTTGATACAAAAACCATAAAAAGTACAAAAAAAGAAAACCACATACCAATCTTCCCTCATGAAAGAGATGCAAAATCTTTAGTAAGATATTAGTGAACAGAATTTAGTAATATATCAAAAGTATTATATACCATGACCAAGTGGGGTTTGTTCCAGGAATGCAAGGCTGGTTCAAAAAAATCAATCCATGTAATCTACCATATTAACAAGCTAATATATTCACACACACAAAAAAATAAGAAAACTATTAGAGCTAATAAATGAGTTCAAGACTGTAGGATACAAAATCAATATACAAAACTCAATTATATTTCTATACACTTGCAGGGAACAATCTGAAAATAAAATTAAGAAAACAATTTCACTTATAATGGCATCAAAAGGAATAAAACACTTAAAAATAAATTTAAACAAAAGAAGTACAAGACTTGTATACTGAAAACCACAAAATATCATTAAGAAAAATTAAAGACTTAAATATATGTAAATACATCCCATGTTCATCGATTGAGATACTTAATATTGTTAAGATGGCATGCCCCTCAAATTGATCTACAGAATCAATGAAATCCCTATTAACATCTGTGTAGAAAAGAGTTAACATAGCTGACCTGAGAGTGTTACCATCTGAAAATCCTGCTAGCAGGGTTGGCCCTTGATTAGAATCTGGGACCTTGGATTTGGGAAGGGTTCCCACCACCCTAACGGATAAAAGTAAGTCACTGTACCTTAACTGTGCAAACAATATGGCTTACGGTGATCACCAGATTTCCTCCTGGGACTTTAGAGTTTGGGTAGGTACTAGGCAGACTATGCCTGCACAACCAGCCTCCAGAAAAAATCCTTGGCACTGAGTGTTGCAAGAGAGTCACTTGTAAACATCATTTCACACATGCTGTCACAACTCTATACTGGGGAAATTTATACTAAGTGAAAGAAGTCAGTCACAAAAGACCACATACTACATGATTCCATTTATATGAAATATCCAAAATAGGCAAATCTATACAGAAAGTAAATTAGTGACTGCCTAAGGCTGGATAAGTAGAGGGTTAGGGGAGCTGGGGTGTGATAGCTAAAGGATATGAGGTTTCTTTTTTTTTTTTTTGGTGATGAAAAAGCTCTCAAATTGATTATGGTAACAGTTCCACAACTCTGTGAATATACCAAGAATCATTGAGTTATACATTTTAAATAGGTGAATTATGTGGTATCTGAATTATATTTCAATAAATCTGTTTTAAAAATAACTAGCTAATAAAATATATTGATTCCTTCAAAAAATTCTGTTTAAGGGTAGCAAGGAAAGACTCAGTGGAACCAGTTAAGAACTTACTGCAACAAGCCAGGCAGTTTGGACAAAGGTGGTTCAACATTCTTGGCCATGGCCAAGTACTCCTATATGGTTCTGGGTATGTCAATTCTTGAACAACCATTACCACTAATTTTTGTTATTTTTTAAACTGAGATATAATTGATAAATAACACATTAGTTTCAGATGTACATACTGATTTTCAATTATCTAAAGATCCTTGAGCATGTACTAACATATAGGAACCTAGTGCTATCCCGTGCAGGGTATATGAAAATCAATAAAACACAGTCATTCTCCTCAAGCATTACTGCATCTGGAAAGGTAAAGCTCATAATGAAATAGAATAGTCCCTGATTGCCTGGGACCTATAAACTTTTTTGAAGGAGATGTACCAATAAACATACACAAAAAGTGCAGTTTTTAGGATGGGGAGTGATTCTATGAGGGCAGGATCACCAATTTCCCCATTTAATTTAAGGACTGTCTTGGCAAAACAGGCTTCTCTAAGGGGTAATCTCACACTGTGGAAACAAGTTTTCCAAGTAGCTGCGACCTGCTAGTGGCTACATGAACTCATTACCCCCATTTTACCCTCTTGATTTGAGAGCAACAGGCACAGGTCCCAACCTGACACCCCATGGGGCAAGTACAAGACAAAGCTGAAGACTAGGCCAGTATTCATCCCATTTTAATGTTCTTCAAACCAAGGGGAACCAACCTTAAGAGAGTCTGAGGGTGGGGGACAGGGGTTGCCCACCAATGCCTCGAGGGAACGAGAAAGGCTTCATGCTTCCAGATCCCCTTCCTCTCCTCCAAGGGTCTTTGTTTAAAACTTTCATTCACTGACAAAGATACCATGGGGGGGGGAGGCGGTAAACACTCTGTCGCCAGTTAATGCTATATTTAAGTACTTTTCATCAGACATTCGTGACAAGTTTGTTGGTTTGACAAAACAAAAAAAATCCCATTCAAAGCCTTGTTCCCTCACCNGACACAAAATATGTTTGATATTTACACATACAGGGCAAAAGTCCCATTTAATGCCTAGAAAAACAAGTTGTACGTTTAACAAGCCATAGACGGACTGGAACGAACGCTATGTATTGAAAAGGGACTCCTCAAATAGTAGGAGACGGAAACAAACAAAACACAAAACAAAACACGGATGGGGAGAA
>NW_027528227.1:166907-170155 GCF_008692635.1 Crocuta crocuta
ATGGCCTCCCCCAGTGATCCAACCTCCCATTGAGATGAAATTGGGATTAAAATAGTACCCATTTCTTAAGGCTGTGTGACTATTAAATGAGATGGTGCATAGAAAACATAGTACAGGGCAAATTTTTAGGCCACACTCCAGACCTGCAGAATTAAAACCTCGGAGACGGAGCCCAACTAGCTTCACAAGTCCTCCAGGTGATTCTGAAGCGCACTGAAGTCTGAGAGTTACTGCTCTATGAAGCAGACTGCCCACTGAAATATTATTACAGATTCCCAGGACTATGTGGCTTCTGAATTGTTTGCTGCCTGAAATTCCAACACCATCATTTGTTCCCTCAGCCCAGCCACGCACCCAGTATTGCGGCGGATACAAAGAGAGATGGAAGAAACTGCCCACCAGGCTTTCAACGCAGGTGATCCAGGAATAGGAAAAGTTAATTAACTCTACAAGGCCAGATCTAGTAAATGTCAGATGAATTATACAGACAAGAAGCAAATGTTTTAGGTAATCAGAGGAGAGAAATTTCCCAGTTATAAGAGGGAGGAGCCTGACCAGAAATGGCAACTGTCAAGCCAAGCCCACCTTTCACAAATAGCTATTGTCATTATCTACAAGGCCATAGAACAGACCTGAGCTGCCTAATTAAGCCTGTGCCTAAAAGGAAACCCCAACATATCTAAGGGCCCTCTTTTCTTTAACAGCTTCCCTCTGGAAGAGAGAGAGAGAATATTTATAGCACTTTAAAGTCCTTTGTTTTCTCCCTACACTACTTCAGTCGCTCATAGAAAAGGCCAGACAGATATGCCCAGTACAGACATAACATAAATACTTGACAGAAGTAATTATGTAGCACCAGTGCTGAGATGTTCAGAATAGCTATCTAATATTTCACTTTAGCATGGTTGCATGAAGCTGTTGTAAATGACAGCGTGTATTCTCATGTTTGAAAAATAATTCAGGAAAAGAAGAATTGGAGCTCCATTTATACTGTTCCACAATAAATAATGCCTGTTAATCACTGGCAACGCTGCACATTTTCCAAATGGTCACAGTGCCATCCCATAAACTAAATTAGGTTGCCTAATCTGAGACTGGAAGATACTTAGTGATACTAATAGACAGATAGTGATTTCATGAATGCTAATAGTTCAGCTCATTTAAATTTCATTTTGCCATTATTCAGAACAATTACAAACATAGCTCCCATTTTTATTGTCTTGATAGCTCTTTCAAACCAAATGTAGACTGAAAGCATATTTAAAGTGTTGATTTGTACAATTATTCACAAGTTTGTGTGGAAGAGATGTTTGGGTAGAGTAAACAAAGTTACAAAATGGATGACAGCTCAAAAAAAAAAAAAAAGAACAATCAAAGCTTCTATGTTTAACATCTCTATGTTTGGCTCCTAAAGGCTGATCTAAGTGCATGGTACTTCATACATATTCACACACTAACATAGCATATTTTTCTTCTCATTCTTTGAACATCCCTTCTACCCCACGCATCTGTTGCCATCTCTGATCAGTATATGTTGGTCTGAGAATCTCAGGAGCTTAAGAGAAAGAAGAGGCAGAGACATACTGTAATCTATGACTGAGCCTCCTTACATTTTTGTTATTGGTTTCCCATCCAAACTGCTCTTGTTTGCTCCTGGTTAGCTTCCAGTTTGACAGGATTGGGGCACCATGTGACAGGGCTCTAATCATCCATAATAGTTCTTTTTTTGTCATTCAAGAGATTTAGGAAGACATATTCCAGGCCCATTTCACTGTTGTNTCCCTCCTTGACCAAAATGTATTTTTAATGAAAATTGTATATATTTAAGGTATACAACATGATGACTTGATATATTCAGGCCCCTCCAAGATTTCTTCTCAGCTGGGCCTCAACCTTAGCTGATAAGAACTGCAACTTTGGGTACAAACAGTATCATCCATTCCCTATAATAAGAGACTTGAAAAAACACTAACATAGTTTCTATCAGCTCAAGGCCATATCCCTAGGATGATGACCCAAGCCTCCCTAAAAGGCCTGCCTACCGAGGTTCAACACTGCCAGAAGAATTTACTGTTTGTTTCAGCCAAAATCTGATTATAGGCCCCTAACCTACCTTTTCTTAGAGCATTTACTTTAGAAAACCTATCATTGTAAATCCTTTCTCTGTTCCTTTGAGATCATCTTCTACAACCCAGAAATATTTTTCTCAAGGACCTGGGAGCCATCCCTTTGAAATATAATTATCAAGAAAGATAAAACTCCTGTCTCCTAATCTCTATTAAAGGATAGAAGCCTAACTTCCGTAAGTATCAGTTAGCAAACACAGTTGCCCTAATCACATTGATCACCCCCCAACACACACACACACACACACACACACACGCACACGTTTTACTCAGCATTTTTTTCCTTTAGCACACCCCAGCATTTAAAAAGCCTTCTGCTTCTTGTTTCGGTGGAGTTGAGCTCTGTTCATTGAAAGATTATCTTCCTTACTGCAGTAATCTAAATAAAACCTGTCTTGCCACTTTTAACAAATGTCCAGTTCTATTTCTCTTTGATGTCATGAACTAACAAGATCAAAATTGTACAGCAGGGTTAAGTAAGACATGCAATCTCAGGGGTAACAAGAAGAAATAGAAGTAGAACCAAGATCATCTCAGCTTATTTTTAGTTCAGATGCATTTATTCACATGTATGAGGTTAAAGTGGAAACACATGGAGGAAGGACAGGGAAAGACAAGATGAGACTTGGGCACAGGGTGAGCCATTTGGTTATGAGCTAATGTTGCCAAACTGAGGCTAACCTAAAGGCATCCCAATGTCTAATGGATAATCATTTAAAGATTATGGTAGCCAGCAATCCAGCACTGGCCATATAATGAAAAAGAATAAGTGTCGGGCTCAGGTCTTTTCATAGCTTAAAAAGTCTGTGCAAGGATGTCCCTGTCCTAAGTAGACTGGCCTTTTTTTCTGAGAAAATTATGTCTCATGATGAAGGTTAGAATTTGCTGGAATAATCCTAAGAATAAAGCCCCCATCCTTGTGCTGTCACTGTTTTCCATAGAAACATTGATGCCATGAAGTAAGAGTTCTGGTACCAGCTAGTGAGGAAGGCTTTAGGTAAGCATGGAAGGTTGAAGAAAGGAGCAACATCCAGTGCCATACTGGAAGGGTCATCACAGCATCCAAATTAACAAGAAAAAAAATCATCCCAAGTCCCTGCAAAACAGCCTATTCTGATACTA
>NW_027528227.1:170286-171289 GCF_008692635.1 Crocuta crocuta
CCTATTCTGATACTACAAAGGAAGGGGCATCTTCTGACTTCTTTTTTAAATATAATTTATTGTCAAATTGGCTAACATACACTGTATGCAGTGTGCTCTTGGTTTTTGGGGTAAATTCCGTGGCTCATAGCTTACATACTATACCCAATGCTCATCTCAACAAGTGCCTTCCTCAATGCCTATCACCCATTCTTCCTTCTGACTTCTTTTTGACTAGCTAAGGGAGTGTCTTGATGGTGAGGTGAAATCACAGAAGCTATTATGGCAGGCTCCAAATTTTTATTTTCATGCTTTTTTTATTCAGGATATCCAGAAAGGACTTTAACATTTTTCTGTTTCTACATAAATCCAAAGATCTCTTGCCACATAACTCTAAATCTCTAGTGGTAAACCCAAAGAGAAATAAGCTAAGACGTGAAAATTAATACTGTTTTATTCATTAAGGCTGGTGGTAATTCTGTATGTGAAAAATACAGACCCTCCCCACACACACACCAAACGGATAACTAATATGATTAGATTGTTCTGGAAGCAAGAAGAGGAAAGATAATAGAAGTCTCAAGGGATTGTGAGCTGGACAAAATGTGAAATAAATATGTGTACCCTCCTAGAGAGAACAGAAAAGGGTTGTTGTACAGCAGACAGCCTGATGTGCTTTTGATGTGAAGGGCTACTGAGTTTGCCAGACTGCCTTGCCTTTGCTGAGGTTGCTAGTCTCAGGCATTGTGACCCAACCAATTATGTTGTCACACCCCTGGGTCAGAGGCATCAGGGAAAAGCCTGGCCCATCAGTCTCATCCAACAGCTGACAGGGGTGGCAGCCAGCTGCAAGTGCCCAAGAACTTGGCACTGCCCAGTTCCATCTAAAGGGGAACATCTCCCTTCTGGGTGGCACAATTTCAGCCAAAAGCCTAAAATAACTTTGTATCAAGGTAATGAGTTCACAAATTTTATTTTATTTTTTTTTACAATTCTTTGGGATATGAAATGAAGTTATATCCAA
>NW_027528227.1:171320-188860 GCF_008692635.1 Crocuta crocuta
GAAGGAGGGAGGAAGGGAAGGAAGAGAGGAGGGCAGGGAAGGGAGGGAGGGAAGGAGGAGGGAGGAGGGCAGTGGAGGAAGGGAGGAAGGAGAGGAGGGGGGAAAGGGAGGGAAGGAGGGAGAGAGAGAGGAAAATAAGTAGGAAAGGAGGGAAGGGAAAGGAAGAAGGGAGAGAGAGAGGGGGAAAAGTAAAGAGAGGGAGGGAAGGGAGGGAGGTAGAGGTTACAGGAGTCTAAGTTTTGAAGGAAGTTGGGGGAAAGGAATTCAACTGCCTTCTAATAACTTGCAAAAAGGCTTCTCTTGTTAAATTTTAAAAAGAAACCAAATTCAAACCCCAGAAGCCAAAACAATTCTGCTGAGGTTTTAACTGTGTCTTCCTGAACATAGATCTGAGGTTTTACATAGCAAAAATGAGTCAGTGGCTTCTGCCATTTCCTTTTTACTTTTAGTTCCAGGCCAGGGTGAGAGGTGGTGGTGCAGGAGGCGGGGGAAGGGGGAGGCGTTGGCAAAGATTCTTTTTCCTTTCAAAAATAATATTAAACTTAGTCTATGGGATCAGGGTCTGGTCTTCCCTCAGAAATCTGTCTCTTGGTTATACTCATAGCAATTAGACTGTTTTCTCAGCATTCAGAAATTTGTTTTATGTTCAAATGTTCTATGTTGTTTTGATTAAAAGGGCTATTTATTCACTCTACTGGTGCTGACCCTAGTCTTTTTCAATTGCNTTAAAGCTATTTACCTAATTTCATTTTCTTTAATGTAATGAAAAAGACTCTGGTTGAACTGGAGTTAGCTAAAATTCAGTTAAAGAAGATGAGATGAGCTTTATTCTTTAAGGTACCTTAGAGTGGGTAAACAGAAGTGGAGACAGATAAGATCTAGTAAAGTTGGGTAGAAATAAATAATTAAATTTAATTCCCACAGTCCCTAGACCACCTTTAAATTTGCTTCCCAGCCTGCCATTTTTCTTGACTGGCTTCCTCACAAATTAATATGATACTCCCATGATTCCAAATACTTGGTGTGGGAAGTCTAAATTAAAGGAGACAATGGACTGTGCTAAAAGATAATGCTCCTGATTATCAAGTTAAACATTTCATAGTTTCCTTCCCCCATTGCTCACCCTTCCAGTTCCTAGCCTAAACCTAATTGAAACAGAGATGGGTTTTTAGGAAGTCCTTCAGAGAATCTTACCCAAACTCAGCCAGTTTCTAAAACTCAGATTTCTTTCTTTTCTCTTTACAGATGTCTGACGATATTGACTGGTTACATAGCCGCAGGGGCGTGTGCAAGGTTGATCTCTACAGCCCAAAAGGACAGCAAGATCAGGACCGGAAAGTTGTAAGTATAAAATTACCCCTACCAAGGAGTGGGAAGGATTGGTGTATGAGTATAGATACACTGGAACCCTGGATAGACTAATGGAGAGTGATTCTGTGATGTCTCTAAGCAACCAAGCTCAATGACACAAGGACAAAGGGAGAGGCAGGACCAGGAGTGATGTAAAGGAGGGAAGGCTAGGGGGAAGCCTGAGGTGGAGGGAGGAGTGGTGGTTGCCTAGTTACCAGCCCTTATTACTATGAAGCCAGAATGTCACCTAGCTACCAGTAAGTTGCACTAAAGTAGGACTCCCTCAGGAGGACAATATACTGCATGTTCTGTTTCCCAAACTTCAAGTGATTTGCATAGTACTTCACATTTTTTTTATCATGTTCAAGCACCACTCATACTATTATTTACTTAATACATATTTCTGCTATGTTTTTAAAAATGAATTTAAAGTTCAAATACACTTAAAAATTACCATCACCATGGGGCGCCTGGGTGGCTTAGTCGGTTAAGCGTCCGACTTTCGCTTAGGTCATGATCTCGTGGTTCGTGGGTTCGAGCCCCGCGTCGGGTTCTGTGCTGACTGCCAGCTCGGAGCCTGGAGCCTGTTTCAGTCTGTGACTCCCTCTCTCTCTGACCCTCCCCTGCTCACGCTGTCTCTCTCTCCTAGAAATAAATAAAAACATTTAAAAAAAAAAATTACCATCACCCTAAGCATTATTGTCTATAATACCATAGGTTTGATGTTTTAGTATGTATTTTCCAAATAAACAAGTACACCTATTATATACAAACATGTATTTATGTACCACCTAAAATATTCTATACCATCAATAGTAAAAACATCACATTTGGGGAATACTATAGCAGAAAGTACTGTAAAATGGGAATCAATTAGAATCAACTTCTTTTTTAAAAAATTTTTAATGTTTTATTTATTTCTGAGAGAGAGAGACAGCGTGAGCAGGGGAGGGTCAGAGAGAGAGGGAGACACAGAATCTGAATCAGGATCCAGGCTCTGAGCTAGCTGTCAGCACAGAGCCCGATGCAGGGCTCAAACCCATGAATGGTGAGATCATGACCTGAGCCGAGGTTGGATGCTTAACTGATTGAGCCACCCAGGAACCCCTAGAATCAACTTCTAATGAAAGTTTCACTTTTGAGTTTGTGTTTTGGGCAAGCCACCTCTCTTTTCAATAAATGTGGATATTCTATTTTGGGCCTCTCTCTGACAGGTAGGTATTCTCATTTAGGTACTACAGGAATGCTTAGATTCTGTCTGCCTAATAATAACAGTATTGAGTACTTACTGTGTACAAGCACTTTACTAAAAGCTTTACATGCAATTCTTCTTAATCAGTCCTCACAAGAATCCTATAAGGTAGGTGTTATTGTCATCTCTCAAAGAAATTACAGTTTTTAGAGTTTTTCTAAGTTCACCCTCCTAATTTGATACAGATATGCTTTGTCGATGTGTCTACCCTGAATGTGGAAGATCAAGATTCTAAGGTGGGTATTCTCTGCTCCCCTCCCTTGAAACGGGTGGGAAACTGCTGAGCGGGTTTTATCAGTGCCAGCATGAGAAAAGGGAAAGGCTGTAGCAGAGAGTGGAAAGGTAGAGGAGACTCAAGTGGAAGGCCATTGTTCTCATGAGCCTAGCATCCCTGGTTCAGAATTTACTGTCACTCTTGATACCAAACCTCATTTTAGAAGCCACTTAAGTTGTTGGTAGGGCTGAAAGAATTAATGCATGGAAAATAGCATGTCAGAGAAGTGAAATAACAAAAACCCTCTACAAAAGTTTGATGATTAATGGAATATAGTTCCTGAGACTGACAGCTTTGTGAATATCTTTTGTAGGGCTGGGGTGAGGAGAATAGCAATTCGTGGAGGGAACTTTATCATTCTTCAAAGACTAGCTATCACTACAGTCTTACCTCTCCTTCAGAAAGAAAAGGATAATAGGAGACATAACATTCATACTTTGAAGTGGTAGCCTAGGAGGGCAGCCTAGAGAAGTCTCAAAAACCGACTGTTCATAAAAATATTATCACTTAATTCCTCAGGATGCTGCTTGTTCCAGTTCAGAAGGTGACATAAACCTGGGGAATCTGGAAGAAAAAGAGATTATTGTTATCAAGGATACTGAGAAGCAAGACCAGTCTAAGGTAATACTTCACCTCGGAGCTCACCCTTTCTAATTCTTAGAGCTAAATGCTGAGTCTGAGGACTCTGGTTCACAGACAGTAAGAGAATTATTGTCAAACAGGCCCATAAATTTGAATACTATGATATTCTAGAGAGCACAGTCCTAAATTCAGAGTCACGGTAAGTTCAATGCCTAGAAATCTAACAACGGCGTTAATCACAAAGGCTCAGAATGCCCTTTCCTGATTTCAGGTAACTACTCCAAATGTAACCTTGCTATTCTTACCCTAATTAGGATGTGGGCTTATAAGCAAAAATCCTTTGCAATGTTCTTTGCTGGCTTGTAATAGATTTGTGTGCCTCACATTGCCCAGACACCAAGAAGGAAGAATGAGAATATGAAGCAGAGAGAATCCACAATGACCAAGAACTGTCGTTGCCTGGTTCCTACCATGTTGTCTAAGAGATGATCTAGGCTATTGGGTAGCGTAAAGTTAGAAACAATTAGATTTGCATGCCACTGTCACATATAGAATCTTTTTGTTTTCGTGTAAGAAAGTATCCTACATTATATCTGTTGGGCCTCTGGTTTGGGGTAGGCATTAGAGTACATGACAAGTCACTCCCACAGCCCTACAAGCTTGGAGCAGCTGGTGTTGACACAGGATATTTGGCTTTAGTGCAAAACAGTCAAATATTTCTTGTTCTATGTTCCTAGGCTCATATTATAACGGGAAACATCGTTTCTGGCCCCAGGCACCTTTGGAATGATGAGTGTAGCCCCTAAGGAAGGAAAAGCCAGTTACAAAATATTCTATAAATAGTTTTGAATTCAGTTGGGGGTGGCCAAGTCAATTCTGGAGTCTCAAGAAAGGGATAAATTATACCTGGTGTTTACTTTTAAAAGAGCGACCCATATTTCCTACACACAAGGCAGATCTCCTTGATTGTATCAAGCCCATTTGGAAAAAGTTGACCTTATCATGACCTCACATTTCCAGGAATTCCATGAAAAGACAGGAGATGAAGCAATCAAAGGGGCAAAGAGGGCAGTGGCACTTAGCACTGAGTAGAAGATGTATACAATACATATACACTTACCCAGACATGGGCATACACAGTCACAAGCATATAAAAATACACAAAGTGACATACACATTGATATATACATCTACATACATTAACAAAAAAGAATTTATACAAGCAATGACATACTCATGCCTGGATACCTGTGACATTGACAGATACACACAAGCACTAATCTAATAAACTTATGTATTTAACCTATTTATAAACAGTGACTTACACATATACACAAAGATATACAGTTATATAGAGTCAGATACCTTGACATGTCCACATGTGACACACATAAACATCCATATATATATATATATATATGTATGTGTGTGTGGATATATATATAATGCATAAACATATACACATTAACAACCATGACCCTTAATCAAAACACGGTAGCTGTACAGACTCAGGTATAGGCATATACACCTATACATGTACTTCATGTTGATACACACACATACAAACTTAAGCAAAATGATATAGTCACTAACTCTCATTTGAATGCATTGATAACACACATAGACAAAATGCAATAACATCCCCACTCATGTATTCACACACAAATGCAAATGCGAGGGTGTGTGCAATACTGACACACACACTCATGCACTGACATAGCATATAAATAGTGCATAAGTGATACCCAATTTATTGACAGACTACACAGTCATTATTCAATCACCTATTTATACACAGTCATATTTTTTAATGTTTTATTTATTTCTGAGATAGAGAGAGAGAGAGGCAGTGTGAGCAGGGGAGGGTCAGAGAGAGAGGGAGATACAGAATCTGAAGCAGGCTCCAGGCTCTGAGCTAACTGTCAGCACAGAACCAGACGTGGGGCTCAAACCCACAAACCGTGAGATCACGGCCTGAGCCGAAGTCAGACACTCAACCGACTGAGCCACCCAGGTGCCCCTACATACAGTCATATTTTAACATACACATCTATTAATATAGTATGCATTAATTATACATGAATGTATTAATGAGTGTGTATGTTACTATGTGAATGTATGCTCTAATATACACAAATGCATTTATGGCTGCATGATACATGCTACTGGATTTATATCATAAATATATGCATATCATTCAAATTGGCACTTGCTTATTTACATATTCTCAGACACACTGACATACACACTCTCATGTTTACATTCCCACACACATACAACATTTATACACTAACATGCACATGTGGCAGTGGGTATTGATGTCAACATATTACACATGCTTATTATACCTATTCACACATGTGCACTGACATGCACATCTTCACACACACTACAGTCCGATACATTCTCACATCTATTGAGATGCTCTTACTTAGGAATTGCTACATTAATATGCATATGCACACAACTGATACATGGATACATATTTGACACATATTGAGATAAGCACATGTACACAGATGAAATTGGCAAATATATTGCTAACACTGAGGTGCAGTTAAGTGTACCAACGTATATACTCTGATCTTTTGTGGCTGCCATTTGTGTTTGAACGTATATTAATGGTTATAATTGTATTGAACATGTATAAATGGTTGTAATTGTATGTTAAGTTCCCGTGCAAATTCTGAAGGCCAAATCCCTAATCTGTGTGGTTTGGAAGATACATCTTCTAAATAAAATGAAAGAAAGAAGTACCCTACCCAAACTCATATGGATAGGTGTTCTCCTTTTTTTAGACGGAGGGATCTGTGTGTCTTTTCAAACAAGCTCCCTCTGATCCCATAAGTGTCCTCAATTGGCTTCTGAATGACCTCCAGAAGTATGCCTTGGGCTTCCAGCATGCACTGAGCCCCTCAGCCTCTAGCTGTAAACACAAAGTAGGAGACACAGAAGGCGAAAATCACAGATTACCCTCTGAGAACTGCTACAGCGTCTATGCCGACCAACTGAACATAGATTATTTGACCAACAGACCTCAAAGCCTATGTCTAGAAATGACAGCAGCCAAAAACACCAACAATAACCAGAGTCCTTCCACTCCTCCAGCCAAATCTCCTAGCAATCAGAGGGCAGTTATTTCCCCTGATGGCGAATGTTCTATGGATGATCTTTCCTTCTATGTCAACCGACTATCTTCGCTGGTAATCCAGATGGCTCGTAAGGAAATCAAGGAGAAGTTGGAAGGTGGAAGCAAGTGCTTTCATCATTCTATCTATCCATCCCCTGGGGACAAAGGGAAAAACAGTCCTCGTAGTGCTGTGAGCAAGATCGCTTCTGAAATGGCCCATGATGCTGTGGAAGTGACCTCTGCAGAAATGCGGGGCACTGGGGAGGAGTGCAGGGAAGGTGGCCGGAAAACCTTTCTGTATAGTGAGTTGTCCAATAAGAACAAGGGTGGTGACAAACAGATGTGTCAAAGAGATAGCAAAGAATTTGCAGATTCTATCAGCAAAGGGCTCATGGTTTACGCAAATCAGGTGGCATCTGACATGATTGTCTCTGTTATGAAAACCTTGAAAATACATAGCTCTGGGAAGCCAATTCCAGCCTGTGTGGTCCTGAAGAGGGTGTTGTTAAAACACACCAAAGAAATTGTGTCTGATTTGATAGATTCCTGCATGAAGAACCTACATAATATCACTGGGGTCCTGATGACTGACTCAGACTTTGTCTCAGCGGTCAAGAGGAATCTGTTCAACCACGGAAAACAAAATGCTGCAGATATCATGGAAGCCATGTTGAAGCGTCTGGTCAGTGCTCTTCTTGGGGAGAAGAGGGAGACTAAATCACAGAGTCTGTCATATGCATCCTTGAAAGCGGGGTCCCATGATCCTAAATGCAAAAACCAAAGTCTTGAATTCTCAGCTATGAAAGCTGAGATGAAGGGGAAAGACAAAGGTAAAATGAAACCAGAGCAGTGCAAGTCATTGACTAGTGCCGAGAAAGTCGGTGAACACATCCTCAAGGAAAGCCTGACCATGTGGAACCAAAAGCAAGGAAACCAAGGCAAGATGCCTGGAAGAGTATGCATCAGTAAGGAAGAAAAGAGAGAAAAGATCAGCCCTTCCACAGATTCATTGGCAAAGGACTTGATTGTATCTGCCCTTATGTTGATCCAGTACCATCTGACCCAGCAGGCCAAAGGCAAAGATGCATTTGAAGAGGACTATCCTGGTTCCACCATGGGGTATATGACTCAGAGTGCCCAGTACGAAAAGTGTGCAGGTGGCCAAAGTGCCAAGGCACTTTCAATGAAACACCTAGAATCTCGTGAAGCACCTGGACCATCCACCTCTCTAAAGGAAAATCAACAGCTGGACTCCCAGAAGCTCGATATGTCAAACATCGTTCTAACACTGATTCAGAAACTGCTTAGCGAGAGCCCCTTCAACAGTGATGACCTATGTGAAGGTGAGAACAAACGTTCTGAGCCCAAAACAAGCAAAATGGCTTCCATGTCCAAGAGACCTGACAGAGAGGAAGAACAATGCCACGACAATCAAGAACTTGACTCTATCATTGGCATGAGGCAAGTGAACCGCCAATTTATAGATCAACTGGTAGAATCTGTAATGAAGCTGTGCCTTATCATGGCTAAGTATAGTAATAATGGGGCAGCCCTTGCTGAGTTGGAAGAACAAGCAGCCTTGGCAAACAACCCCAATTACCAGGTTGGTGGCTCCAGATATTGTCACAATGGTGCGATGTCACAGACCCATCAAGACTCTCCTGGGCCTGAAGTCATAGTTAATAATCAGTGCTCAACCAGTAACTTGCAGAAGCAGCTCCAGGCTGTCCTGCAGTGGATTGCAGCCTCCCAATTTAACGTGCCCATGCTGTACTTCATGGGAGATGATGATGGACAACTGGAGAAGGTAAGCAATGCAACATACACAAGAAGAAAAGAGGGTTGGGATGGGCAGGGATAGGGAGGCAGCGTTGTACTGAGAACCCAAGAGCAGTCCAATTATTTCCAAGCCTGTTCTTTACTGTGCACTTCATGAATTACTTTCACTTTGAAAAAGGACAGAAGTGGTGAACCATTAGCTGAATGAGGCTCTGGATATCTCAAGGCCTGTGCATTTCTTGCAAGGGAAGAAGAGTGAGATTAGCTCATTTTATCAGTGAACATTTCAACAAACTATTTGGTAACACATCAGGGAACAAGTTTTGAGTCATGTTTTGAGTTTGAAGGCCGTCAAAGGATTGGAGAGAGGAAAAAAAGAAAAAGAGAGCTAAGGAGCTCCTCTCCAAACTCACGGGTCCTGAACATGCCCCAAGAGTACTTGCTTCCTTAAACTTTTTGCCCTAGGCACCTCACTTACTTCACCCTAGTCCTGGTCTCGCCTTTCAGTCTCACAAAGGCCAGCATTCATACACGTACCAGTTCTCTCCTCTCTCTCTCTCTCTCTCTCTCTCACTCTCGCTCTCCCTTTTGCTTTCTCTCTGTCTCTGTCTCTGTCTCTCTCTCTCTCTCTCTCTCTCTCTCACACACACACACACACACACCTCACAGCTGTGTTTCCTACATTAGATGGGTTCAAGAGAAATAAAACACAGAACCAAACTATTTTCAGTCCAAGATCAGGAGATTGTCCGTACTTCTAATCACATACTTTTTTAGGGAAGCTGGGGAATGGCAACCCCTAACATTGACATAGCAATCATCACAGACTAACTGACGGATCTAACACCTATCAGAAGTATTTGGCAAACACCAATTGATTGTGAGTTTGTTTTCTGAAGCTCAAAAAGAAAGTCCTGTGGCATTTTGATCTGTGTTATTTGAGGAGGGCCAAAGTAAAAGGAAAGCCATGTTAGGAGCCTCCAGTCCTGCAGCTGTGTCAGGCATTAATCCTAGAATCATGGGCAGGAAGGTGAGTGGGAGTGGGTTCACTTTATCCATCTAGGTCCCTTCTCCAAAAGCATCATGTGACTCAAGCTACCTCTGCTCTCTCCACAGCTTCCTGAAGTTTCGGCTAAGGCAGCAGAGAAGGGGTATAGTGTAGGAGACCTTCTTCAAGAAGTCATGAAGTTTGCCAAGGAACGACAACTGGATGAAGCCGTTGGAAACATGGCTAAGAAACAACTGCTAGACTGGTTGCTCACTAACCTGTGAGCTAACAACTCCTTTGACTCCTCTCCTTTATTCCCCTAGCAGCATTCCATCCCAGCCTGAACATCCCTACCATCAGGCCAGTGAACTGCACACCACGTGATTGTATTTCCTAATACATCTGAGCAGTTGAGCTGTGCAAATACAGGGTGTCCAAAAGCTGGACGATATCATGAATTAAAAAATTTAAAAAAAAAAAAAAAGAATGTGATTTTTTTTTTATCAGATAGACCTGAGGCAAGGGAGGAAAATGGGTTTAATTCCAAGGACTAGTGACACAGTGGTGAACTTGTGTCCAGATCTCACCCTAGGTTGTTTTCTGAGCACCCAAGACCCAGGGCTATAACATATATCCCAAGTCCATAAGTAATCTGGTTTGTCCAAATCTGTTTACAATCTCTTTAGAGTTTCACCACCTGTGGCCTCTCTGTTTCTCTCAGAATTGTGTACCTAATTTGATAATCCCCCTTCTAATCCCAAGGATGCAGCCTCCTTGGGTTTTGTTAAGACTTTGAAGATGGCCTATCTTACATGAACTCTGACTGAAGAAAGTACGTATATTACCCATGGACATTGCTCCCCCTTGCCTTACACATACCCTCACTGTTTACTGCACATGGATAGGTACTATCCAGAACTACTCCTACTATCAGATCCAGATGGGATCTGATCCTCCCCTACGTGTGATTAAAGCTTTCTTAGAAGTCATTTACTTCAGTTGATGAGATTTCCTGGTCTTCCATCAGTCTGAGAGAAAATTTTTCTGAGAATAAAGCCAAAGGGTGGTAAATTCATAGCCACCCTATGTGAATCCCAACTTCTCTTTTGAGACCAGCACTAAATCCTTAGATTGGTTGTATGCTTCTCAGAGGTCAATCATAATGCTAGAATTCATTACAAATAAGATCAAGACAGGGGTTTTGGCTCTGTGGTCTCCCCTTAGCTAGTTTGCTGTGGCATACTCTGGTGCCTTTGAAGTACTGTGGCTCACCAGAACAAGCCCAGGATGTGACATCCTTTTGGATTCAAAAGTCACTACTTTCACCTCTTACTAGTCACATGGCTTTATAGCATCACCTAGACACAGCTTGTTTATTTGTAAAGTATAGCCAAAAATTTCCCTCACTGCTAAGAGGTTCAAGTAGAGAAATGGACGGGAAGACGCTTTGCACAGAACAATCTTGTTACAAGTGTAGCTATATGAAGGAAGCTGTACCCTGCAAAGCTCATCCAACACAGTTTCAAGGGCCGTTGATACACTTCAAACTGAAAGCAAGACTCTCTGAGTAGGGGACCCAGGGAGGCACTTTTTGGGGGAGTTAAGAGGCACAGAGGCAAACATTGAGAATTTATCCACAGTGTCTGGATGGGTCAGAAGTAAAGGCAGGCCTCTTCAAAGCAAGGCTTTTGAAACTCCCCAACCCAGATGAAAGCTAATCAAACCTTTTCCAGTCACACCCGCCCCATGAAAAGCTTTGGAGTTGAGCTACCACAGATCCTTCTCTTTTCTCCTTGAAGAAAATCCTTAATAAACAAATCCTGGGACCAGGGCTGGATTTCTGATGACTCAATCCTCCTTGAGCACAGCTGGGTCCCATAGTAGTTTACTTCCTTGATTAACTTGGCTCTTGACTTGCTCCTGATTTTTATTATGAGCCAGCCTTGGGGATTCCTTATAACATGGAAAGTAGAACAAAGGAAGTTATATGTTCTGCTAAATGAGGGGTGTTGGGGCAAAATGGTCTCTAAGGGCTCTTCCAGTTCTGACATTTGAGGATTCTAAGAAAGTATTTCTCTTCCATAATTTCTCAGGAAACTTGTGTGGATGAGGTAAGATTAGGGTGAGGAAACTTGATTTTTGCCAGAGCTAACAGGCTCCAGCAGAGAAAGGAATGCTTAGGACCACAGAGGGCCTTGACAAGGGTTTGGAGGAGCTCAACAGTCCTTGGGGTTTATTCCTGGAGGGTGAGGCCCTGGCCTTTCACCTCTCTAAATGGAGAAGTGATCCCAGTCACCCTATTGGCAACATAGCCATGCTCAATGTCAGCAGTTGAAAATAGACAATGACTTTGGCAAAGTGGAGAGGCCCACATGTAGTAGGAAAGGGACAATAGGAACAGAAGAAAGATTACGTGAGCATCTCCTGGCAGGTGATGAACTGGATTGAAATAGCTGACAGTTGTAGTGTCTCTGAACATTGGGCCTCCATTTCAAATGGAAGTTGTGAGCAAACCTCATCTGGAAAATTATGGCAGGGCAAAAACTAGGCTGAGGTGAATTTTGCCTCAGGGACAAAATTTAAGGGGGAAACCAAACACTCAGTAATCAACCATTTTAATGCACTATTTTATTTTATTTTTCAATTTTTTTTAAAGTTTATATTTGAGAGACATATAAAGGTAGAGCACAAGTGGGAGAGGGACAGAGAGAGAGGGAGACACAGAATCTGAAGCAGGCTCCAGGCTCTGAGCTAGCGGTCAGCACAGAGCCCGACACGGGGCTCGAACTCTCAAACTGTGAGATCATGACAGAGGCCGAAGTCAGATGCTTAACTGACTAAGCCACCCAGGCGACCCTTAATGCACTATTTTAAAAATTGAAATTAATGCCCCCCAAATCCATGCTGAACAAAATATGAAAAATTGTAATAGGGAGGATCAGTAACAGTGCCATGCCAAATGATAATGGAGCATGAGGTAAAAGGAAAAATTGCTAAGACTGAGTTTTTGGAGTAACACTTCCAGGGAGATTTCCAAGGCAATAGTAAGAGAATGTATTGTCCCAAAAGCCTGTATCAGTACAAAAAAGCAACAAGGAATTAAGTCCCTGCTTTAAAAAGTTAAGAAGAGAACAAAAACAACAAATCAAACAAGTTTGAGAAACGAGAAATAAAATGTGGATAAAGGAGGACCAAACAAAGAAAGTTTCATTTAAACCTTAAAAAATTCAGGGTTGAGGAGAGTTGAAGGGTTTTCTCCCTTGCTTAACCTAAGAGTACATTGTTGCAAACAAAAGCTCATATTAGATTAATTCTGTTTAAAAACAGAAACCACATAAGATTTTCCTTGTTAAAATTCTACTTTAAAATAGCTCTATAGTGACAGAAGAAAAATAAGTAAAAAGTACAAATATAAGAGAGGGAGAAATAAAAATGCCACTTTTGCATACGATATATTTATTCATCCATGAAAAGCAAATCCCCAAATACCAGAGGTAATGAATGAATTTTGCAAAGGTATAGGATGAAAGATACTTGTGAGCTGTAAGAATCTGCTATCAACTAAAACAATCCCAGCTGCTTTCACCCCAGGGACTTAGAGACATGCTTCCCTGTGCTAAAGTGTGTGTGGTGTCAGAACATGAAAAAACTCTGAAGGAATCTGTCACATTTCTGTATCCTAGAGCCACCCACCCAAAAAGAAGAAAGTCTAATTGCCACCATGACAATAATGTTAAACACTTCGTAATTAAGGAAGGCAAGAAATGACATTTACAGAGCACTTACTGTGTGCCAGGCAGGCCTTGTGCTTTAATTCTTTCAAATACCCTGTGAGACGGTTTGTTATTAGATGTTTTTACAGTTGAGAAATTAAGGACTCGGGTTTAAAGGCCTCCTTCTAGGCCATATGATCAGTAAGTGGGAGAGTTGGGTTTCAAATCCAGGCTTGCCTCATGTCAAATACAATGTTCTATCATACTGTCAGAGTCCACGTTTACTAAAAAATACAAACTATAAAACATGAACGAGAGGGAGGGAGGCAAACCATGAGAGACTCTTGAATGCTGAGAACAAACTGAGGACCGATGGGTATGGGGGGGGAGGGGAAGGGGAGTGATTGGCATGGAGGAGGGGACTTGTGGGGATGAGCACTGGGTGTTATATGGAAACCAACTTGACAATAAACTATTTTAAAAAAACATGAATGAGAAAAACTAACAGAAAACAGATAAATAGGAAAAGAGACCATGTTCCTAACTAGTAAAAAACTAAAGAAAGCACCACTCTTTAATTCATCGTATAGTTCTCCTATAAGGCCAATTTTAATCTTCATGGGACAATCTTAAAGTACCTCCCCCAAGATATTTATTCATTGCAAAGGCAAAAATTGTAACTTTACAACAGATGAGGCCATCAGTCACACCTTAATTAGGTGATTGAGGTTGACATCATCAGTAAAGATATATTGATATCATGTACCTCCTGATAAGATCTCATGAGAAGGAGGCATACCTCTGCGGCATTCTTGCCCGAAACCACTAACCCCAGTCTACTTATGAGAAACCATCAGATAAACCCACACTGAGGGAACTTTGCAAAATATCTGACCAGAACTGCAAAGGGTCACAAGAAAACATTTTAGGGTAATGGGAATGTTAACTATATATCTTGATAGGAAAGATGTTTAACACAGGTATATGTATACATTTCTCAAGACTCGTCACTTAAAACTAGGGGACATTATTCCATATAAATTATATTTCAATAAAGTTTATTTTTGAATATATTTAAATTTCATACCTATAAGGAAAAAGTCCCCTTCCACTGTTCACAAGTTTACTGATCTTCTGTCTCTTTCCAAAAAGTCTCCAATTTATTTTTTTAATGTTTTATTAGTTTATTTTGAGAGAGAGAGAGAGAGAGAGAGAAAGTGAGCACAAACTGGGGAAGGGCAGAGATAGAGGCAGGGACAGAGGCTCAGAAGTAGGCAGGGAGGCTCAAACTCATGAGCCATGAGATTATGACCTGAGCCGAAGTCTAACGTTTAACCAACTGAGCCACCTAGGCGCCCCAGAAAGTCTCCCACTTAGTAAGTCTTTCTGACTCTGGGCTCTGAGCGACCCTTAACTTACAGCCTTCCCTCCAGCTACTTCCATTTGTCTGTGGTGCCCCCCACCTCTGAGCAGGCCTTGGAGGTTCCCTTTTTAGGAGAATTTCCCTCCTGGATCCCAGCTATGTATCCAAGGTAAGGTTTCAAGCTCAGCTCCTCCGTGTTTTGAAAGTCCCCTCATCAGAAAAGCCATCTTTCACCACCCTATCTCCTACAGTTACTCTTTTTCACATCATCCTGCTTTATTTTCATCACCCAAACTGTTGCATCCTTTGTGTTATGTACTTGCTTATTAACTGTCTTTTCCCACTCTTCCCAGGAGCACAGGGACCTGTCTTGTTCACTACTGTATCCTCAGTACCCAGCACAGTGCCTGATACATAGTAGTCATTTGATAAATGTTTATTGAATGAATAATGATCCACCTACTTCGGTGTTCCTTGGTCAGGAAAAATAACATTAACTGGAGAGTCAGAGAATTCATCATTTACCACAGCTATTTAATATCACTTAATTCTTTAATATAGCTAAGTGTCAGTTTTCTCACCTTAAAAATTGGGATGCTGATCAATACCTTTCATATCTATTTCTCTGGAGGCGTTGTGCATATCAAAGAAGTAAGCAAGGTAAAAATGTGTGAAAATATGCCTAACAGTGTCCATTAAATATTCAAAGCAAAAGAATAATTAAAACAAGAATAATAATAACTTTTCCTGAGCTTTTACTATGTGTCAGGCATTCTTTTAAGTGCTTTCCACTACTATGCCCTCTAATCCTCCCAGCAACCCTCTGAGGTAGGTACTATTAAATCCCATTTTGCAGATGAGGCAACTGAGGCCCAGAGAGGTGGAGTAACTTGCTCAAATTCATACAATTAGGAAGTAGTAGAGTTGTGATTCAAACATAGATAGTCCTGGCTCTGAAAGTTCCATTTTGTACTGCTTCCTAGAACATGTGGACCTTGTCCATAGTGTTGTATGTCAGGATAAGACCTGGCATAGTGCAGGTAATACTGATAGAGTTGAATAGGCATGTTTTAGAGGCAACAGGAACCTCTGGAGTGATGTGGATGATTGCCTTGAAGGAATCTAGGCTGGAGGATAGGCGCAGGTTTCCAAAGGGCATTGTAGGCATAGGCCACAGCTGGCCCAGAAGGCCAAAAACTACCCCAAGGCAGCAGGCAGCTGGGACAGCTCCTAGAACTCATGGAGCAGGCCATATCCCCAAGTGCAAGCAGAGGTGGTGTTTATTTTTTTTAATGTTTTTTTTTCAACGTTTATTTATTTTTGAGAGAAAGAGGCAGAGTGGGAGTGGGAAAGAAGCAGAGAGAAAGGAAAACACAGAATCTGAAACAGGCTCCAGGCTCTGAGCTGTCAGCACAGAGCCCGATGTGGGGCTCAAACTCATAAGCCAAGAGATCATGACCTGAGCTGAAGTCAGATGCTTAACTGACTGAGCCATCCAGGCACCCTCAGAGGTGGTGCTTAAAATGCATCCTCGAAGAACAAAATGGTAATTCACACTTGCTCACAGTGCTCAGGGCCTCTACCATTGGCTGGGCAACCAGAGCGAAAAAACAATGCCAGACAAGCTAGCACATGTGAGCTCTGGCAGGGAACAAGGGCAGCCCCTGATGGTATCCANGGAAATTCTCTACTTTCTCCTATCTTCCTCGAGCCTCAGAGTCTGGCTCAAAATTGAATTTTAGGTAACACATCTGAGGTCAATCCAGCTGAGGAACAGGTAGAAGGGAGGGAACCCACAAGTTGCTCCTTCCAGCTCACACAGCTCTATCCTTGCTTTGATCACATTGTATGACAATGTCCTATTTCTGTATCTGCCTTCCCTCTATACTGTAAGTAGCATGAAGCAGATGGATAGAAAGGGCCTCCCACCTACTGGGCAGCCAGCTAATCAGTGTTTGTTGAATAATAGCTAACATGTACTATGGACTCACTTTGTGCCAGGTCTCCCACTTGATCCTTGATGCACCCCCATTGCTTGCCCCGTTTTGCAACTGAATAAATGAAGGCTGAGAGGATCAGAAACTTGCCCATAGCAGGGATTAAGTGCTGGCAGCAGGATTCTGGAGTCTGTACTCTGAAATACTATGCTTGATTTAAGCAGCTGCTGGGTGGCCATACATGTGCAAAAGTTCAGAGATGAATAAAGCAGTACTTGTTTAGGAACGTTGAGTTCTAATGATAGCTGGAATATAGACTGTGTAAAAGGGAAGTCATGAGTGACAAAGCTAGAAAAGTCAGCTGGCATCAGATTGTGAAGGGCCTTATGCATCATGTTTAAAATTTTGGACTTGCTTCTAAGGTCAACAAAAAACCATTTCGAAGGTTTGAGCCTGGCAGTTTCAGGTGAGATATATGTTCTAGAATGCTCTCTCAGTCTGTTGTGGGAAGGATAGATTAGAGGGAGTGTTGTGCCACTCAACTGTTGTTTATTTCTTTTATTTTTTCCTTCATTTTCCATTTTTAAAATGCCTGCCTCACTGGACTTTACTGAAGAGTGAAAATATCTATGGGGTGCCTGGGTGGCTCAGTCAGTTAAGTGTCCAACACTTGGTTTTGGCTCAGGTTGTGATCTCATGGCTCATGGGATTGAGCCTCACATCAGGCTCTGTGCTGAAAGCATGGAGCATGCTTGGGATTATGTCTCTCTCCACCCCCCCCCCATAAATAAACTTAAAAAAAAAGATTTATCCACATCTGGGCCAACATATCTCTGGGTGGGGAATAAGAGGAGGTAATGGGTACCCCTTATGACTGGCTGGGAACTCCAGCTGTGGCCAACTGGTGAAAGGGAGAATGGCAGGTTTCTGGTTACCTTCCCTAAGGTTGCACTTTGCCCAACAGCCTGTACTGACATTCTCACTCCTATCAGATGATAGAAGCAGTAGACCCCAGACTCCATGCTCCCTCTGCCCCCAAATGACAAATGGATATATTTTCTCTGACCCTGAAGTGGTTTCATACAACACCTCCCAGAAACTATAAATCCTGTCCCAGAACGCAGCAGGAGAGAGAAGCAAAGGCAAACACACTGACCTGCTGACCTTCCTCT
>NW_027528227.1:188869-191052 GCF_008692635.1 Crocuta crocuta
TTCCTCTCGGGGGTTTGATAGCATCTGTCTCTCCTGTCTGAGATTTCAGGTGCCCTTGTCAGCCAGCCCTGTGGCACAGACTGTCTGCTGGAGGGAAGAGGGGGCTGGCCAAGAAACTCTCCTCCAGCACCAAATGGTCCTCTTCTGGATGATATACCAATTTAGCTCTCCTCATCCTGATGCAATCTCTTGACCAGGCACACCTAGAATGGCTCGCCATCTATCTCCATTCTCCTTTAAGTATATTCTTGAGGTTTCCATCCTACTCCCTTGGCCCTTCCTTCTCAGTCTCTCATGGAATCCTCTCCCTTTGCCCATCTGATAAATGTTGGAGGAGCCCCGGGATCTATACTCAGCTCATTGCTCTTCTTACCACCCCAATCCCTAGCTGCACCTGCTTTGCAAAGGATTGGAGAAGGCCCAGCTGCAACATTGCCAGAAAGAACCAGTGCCAGGGTTTGGGACCTGAAAGAAGCCAGGAACCAGAGGAAGCAGAGATGGATCTGAGATGAAGTTCTCACAGTGATTCTTCTTTGTTGGGGATGGTGGAGGGGTGCCTAGAGCTATTAAAATGCAGAACTCCAGGCCCCATCCAGGAGAAGTCTTGATTCTTTAAGTTTGGGGCTGCAATACAGGCATGTGTAGTTTGAAAAATCTTTTCTAAGTGATGTACTATTACTAACCCTTTATGTTTGGAAACATCAAAACCTACAAAAAGCTGTAAGATTAGTAGAATAGGTACCCATATACGCTTCATCCAGTTTCACCAATTATTAATATTTGCCATCTTGCTTTATCTATCTACCTAACACACAACTGACTAAAACTGTGTATATACTTATTATTATATTAAAAAATAATCATTATTTTACTGAACCATTTGAAAGTTAGTTTTAGACATGATACTCACCCCTACATACTTCTCCTAGGAACAAAAATGTTCTTCCACATTCAATTCCTATTCATTTTCCATTAAATATCCCAATAATGGCCTCTATAGACATTCCCTTCAATTCTTTCCAAAATTCATATACTGTATTTAGTTATCCATTAGTTACCTGTANTGTCATAACCCAGTCAATGAACTGAAGGGCAGGCCTAAGGCCAAAATGGAGGTTTTGGAGCTGTACAAAAACTGGAAGGAGGTCAGGAGTGAAGTGAGGAAGTAGGGAGGCTGGGCAGGTTGGATGGCTCAAAAATATAAGGCCACAGCAACTATTCTTCCTCTGGTTACGAATACTGAAATACATCTAGCAGTGACTTGCATGGTAATTCCTTCTGACCTCTCATCTGTCTCCCGTGCACAGCGGGGTGGTAACTTGTCCAGTGTCACACAGCTAGTAAGTGGGATATCAGAATTTGAATCCAGGAAGTTCTGGCTCCAAAGCCCTTGCTTTTTAAAACAATTATATTTTTTAAAATTATTATTCAATCAAATTGATCTTTTTCTTTTGGTTTACATTCCTATGAATTTTAACCCATGTATGGATTCATGCAACCACCACCTCAATCACTATACAGAACAGGTCCATCACCCCAAAGACTTACTTCTTGGTATCCCTTTATACCCACCCCCATATCCCTCCCACACGTACGGAGAATGTGCCTTCTGCGGGCTGCTTTTCCAACGTCAGCTAGAGTTTTTTACATTTTGCTCCGTTAAGTGGATCTTTCCTAACAATGGCCAACCAGTAGTGAGTCAGTTGGGTCTCACTAGACGGAGGAAGAGGACCGTTTCAATCAGTTTCACTCAGTTTCACTCAGTTCTAAGTCTTCGTTATGCTAATTAGAATCAGTTCAATGCAAACAGTGGTCAAGGGTAAACCTTTATTTTTCCAGTACTTCCTGGTTCTCTGGGCTAGTAATAATCCAAGCCCTGGACTGCGCTGAAGCTCGGGACAGGTGGAAGGGGAAAAAGGGAGGAGGAGACAGAGACAAAAACAAAGCAATGGGTTTGGGTCCCTCTGAGCTGCAGGTCCACTGAACGGAGAAGGTTCGAGTTCAGAGTTTTGGCTCCTGCTGTTTTCTGTTCTGTGATGCTCTTTGCCCCTGCCGTCACCCCCACTGTGGGCCTGCCTGGTGGCGGAGGTGTGAGGGACAAGAAAAATGATGAGGAAAAAAAAGTAGCTGTGTATTTCCTTACAACAGCCTTGAGCCCCAGGGAGAGGAAAACGTTTGCCATT
>NW_027528227.1:191083-196024 GCF_008692635.1 Crocuta crocuta
AAAAAGAGATTCTCCAAATGTAAGAGGAAAAGAGAAATAATGGCAGAGCATGGCCTGGCTTCTGGGAAGTGTGCAGAGAAGGCCCCGAAGAGAAGTAGTGAGGTGGAGGGATCTTGGAAGTTGAGACCAGAAGCAAAATTTTCCACAAAAGCATCAGAGTGCTGCCACAACTGAAGGGCCATACAGAGGGGCCAACAGATATTTCAGCATTAATCAGAGTGAGCCAGGCTTGATGACCACCCTTCCATACCCCATGCCCTGGTGAGTATATAATACCAGAAGTCATGCACAACTATGAGTAAAGGGTCCCAAAATAGCTAATGTTGATTTTCTCTCCAAGCTTAGGGGGATTGGGGGCTCAAAATGGAATTAACTCTGACTTATAAAGAGATGTGATAGTTCTTATCCATCTGAGTTGTGGACTGAGGCTCAGACATCCCATACTGGTCTGGTATTCTTCAGGGCTCCTGCTACACATATAGCATCTTTGTGAAAATGAGAAAAAACAGGCACTGCCTCTGGGCTGACCAATTAGGGAAAGGCTAGCTTTCTCCTGAGCTGGCAGCATTGGGCCAGAGTGCTTGGTTTGATAAGTGGATGTGGGCTAGATTTTAGCCCCCATTCGTGCTCCCTGTGCCATATACAATCTGCACTACTATGTACAGCAATCCTAAGTGGCCCCTGTCCCAAACCACCTTTCCCATTACCACCATCGGTCTTGCTCTGAAACACACACCAGCCCCTGACACTGCCCTGCTTAAAGCCCTTCAGTGGCTCCCTATCGCCTAGATCTGCACTGACAAATACAATTGCCACTAGTCACATGCAGCTCCTGAGCACCTGAGATGTGACTAGTTTGAATTGAGATGTGCTATATATGTAAAATACATACCATATTTCAATGACTTTGTAATTCAAAACATAGTGTAAAGTATGTCATTGATAATTGTATTGATAACAAAATAATATTCTGAAATATTTGGTAAAAAATATTAGAGCTTATTTTACCTGTTCCTTTGTTTCTTTTTTTAACATAGTTTTCCTTCTGTTTTATTATTTTTTAAATATTTATTTTGAGAGAGACAGTGAGTGCAGGCAGGGGATGGACAGAAAGAGAGAATCTCAAGCAGGCTTCACACTGTCAGTGCAGAGCCCAATCAGGGCTCAAACTCACAAACCATGAGATCATGACATGAGCTGGATGCTTAACCGACTGAGCCACCCAGGTGCCCCTATTATTTTTTTTATTTGAGAGAGAGAGAGAGAGAGAGAATGAGCAGGGGAGAGGGTCAGAAGGAGAAAGAGACAGAAAGAATCTTAAGCAGGCTCCACGCTCAGCATGGAGCATGATGTGGTGCTCGATACCATGACCCTGGGATCATGACCTGAGCCAAAATCAAGAGTCAGATGCTCAACCTACTGAGCCATCCAGATGTCCCTATTTCTTTCTCTTTTTTTTAGTGTTGCTACTAGACCATTTAAAATTGCATATACAAGGTGCCTGAGTGGCTCAGTCGGTTAAGCATCTGACTTTGGCTCAGGTCATGATCTCAGGTTCATGAGTTGGAGTCCTGCATCAGGTGGGCATGAGCCCCACTTTGGGTGAGACCCGCTTCTCTCTCTGTCTTTCTTTCTCTCTCTCTCTCTCTGCTCCTCTTAGGCTTCTCTGTCTCTCTTCCTCTCTCTCTGCCCCTCACTCACTTGTGCCTTCTCTCTCTCTCTCTCTAAAAAAAACAAATAAATAAAAATAAAATTGCATATGTGGCTCACATTACATCTTCAATGAGCAGTGCTGGTCTAAGTAAAAGTCAAACTCCTGATTTTCACATGAAAGCACATTATATTCATGTCTCTGGTTCTTCTTATAGCCTTATCTACTCTCCACTCTTCCTCCTTTATCCCCACCACCCCCAACGCATACATACACACACTCCTTCACCTGGCACTCCTTCACCTGGCATTGCAGCCATTCTAAATCCCTTAGCATTCTCTTTTTACCTTTTGCATGTACACAACCTTTTTTTTCTTCCCCTTTTCTTAAACGCACTTTTCTCCCTTGAGTCTTAGGTTCCTCATGTGTAAACTTAAGAACCACGGATAACCTCGCATTTCTTCCAGGTCAATGGTTCTATAATTTGGCCCCAGAGGAGCATACAGTGACATGGACACTTCAATAGTCATTTACCTTTGCCTTCAATGTGAGAAAATAATATATACCATGCATTGGTGGCCTTACTGCATGCTGAGCTCTGTTCCAATTGCTCTCTGTGCCACTTAATCTCATCAGTAAATCTTATGAGATGGGTACTATTGTTATCCCTGTTGTACAGATGGGAGAACCTAAGTTCAGAGAGGTTAAGTGATATGCCAAGGTTACTAGGGACTTCAAAGCTCATGCTTTTAACGTGTATACCATATCCAAGAAGCTGGAAATTGATGGCACTTTCAATTGAAGGAATCCACACCGCGAAATAATGACTCAGGGAAAGATGGCAAGCTGCCCAGACCTCTTATCCTGTTCTTGCTCTTTCAACATTCAGCTGCTTTGTCTCTCTCTGACACTGGCAGACAGCAGTTTCTCTCTGTCACTGTCTGACCTTCCTTCCACGTTTATATTCTCATAAAAGCTCAATTATGAAGCATCAGCCTATAACCCAGGAACACTGCCTGCGGACACCATTAGATGCTTCCTCTTCACCCTTGCTCAGCTGTCCCAAGAGCCCAAAAGCTCTGACAGGCAGGGAATCCTCAGTATTCCTCAGGGACCTCTCTTTAGGTTTAGGGATTTCCTGATTCTTTTGGAGTTAGGTTGCCTTACCAGCAAGAAATACCTTTGTCTAATAATTGCCGGGAGACGCACCGGCCTCTCTGGATGGCAGTCACAGCAAGGATATGGTAGGGTTTGCACAGCTCCTGCCATGAGAAATTAAAACTGGTATCTCTTTCTGCTACTACTGGCTCATGTTGGAAATGAGCCTGCTGGTATTGACCAGGCCTCACAATATTCCATATCAGACCCATATTCTGAACACAGATACCTCATAAGGAAAAGCATATTCCTGCCTTTACAAAAGAGATTTTAGATGAAAGCTCTGTGGATGATTGTCAAGAGGCTCTTCCTATGGGCCTTGCAGGTCCAAGACTTNCGTAAAATAAGATAAGTTTGTTAGTATTTTAATCTGGGGGACTGACGTCAAGAATATGGGGAGGTTCTGCAAGAATACTTTGGTAAAGCCTGTTTCTGTACACCTTCCGCTGATCAAAGCATCTTGTTACAAATAATTAGCCCCTGTAAAAATTCTGTCTTCTGATGTCATGTTATTGTTGAACCTTAAAATAAAGACACCAAAACCGACAGAGCAGAGATGCCTGCCTGGTGATCAGAAAGAACCTCAGGGCTCTCTCACTCTCTCTCTCGCTGACACCGTCCATCCTTCAGGGACCCCTGGACCTGCCGGAACCGGCCTCCGACCAATAATCTCACCAAGTCATAGGTACATGTGGAGGAAATATGTAAACAAAAGAACAGAAGTATACAGGACCCCTGGGTGGCTCAGTCGGTTAAGCATCCGACTCTTGATTTCAGCTCAGGTCATGCTCTCACAGTTTGTGAGTTCAAGCCCCACATTGGGCTCTGTGCTGGCAGTACAGAGCCTGCCTGGGATTCTCTGTCTCCCTCTCTCTCTGCCTCTCTCTTTCTCTCAGTATCTCTCAAAAATAAATTAGTAAAGATTTTTTTTTAAAGAGACAGAAGCATATCCATGCCAATTTGTTCACTCACACATTCACACACTTCTCTCTCACATACACACTCACACTTAACAAAAAAATTATTCTAGAAGCATCAGCAACATTAAAAAGGAGTCGTGGGGAGTGGGAGGAATCATCTTAGGCAATTTAATAGACAGCTGGGTTTCAGGCTCAGCTTTGCCATGTGACCTTGAGCAAGATAACTTCTCTGTCTGAGCCTTCTGATAAACTGTTAAGTCCCCTTCATCCCTTCAATTCCCCATAAGGTCTCTAACTGGCTAGCCCCTCTGCTTTGAATTCTTCTACAAACCCAGGTATTCAGCTTGCTTTTGCTCCTATAGGAGCTGTTAGCCTTTGCTCTTTGCCTTGGGGTTCAGCTTCCCCAAGATGGAATGAGGTGTGGAATCCAGGCCTGCAGGTCCCCCTTCTTTGCTGCCCCGTAAGACAAGGAGCCATGACCTGGCACCTGGACATTTTTATTAACCTAGTACTTTTCATGTTTTTCTTTCAAAGGTTTTGCTGTCAGCCCCTTCAGGGAAACAGAGAGGGCTTAACAAAAGTCACTAACACTGGGATATTGACACAATTTCCAGAATCTTAGAAAGTTCTGAGCCCCTGTCCCTGTTGTTTTGTCCCTGTGTCTCTTGCTGGATGCTACTTTGAAGCCCCAGAAGCCTTCTGTATAATTTTCTCTCTCAGGATGGAGCTCATTATTTCTCTCATGTTGTCACTGACTATCTGTTTAATCTTGAGCAAGTCATTTACCTTTAGTCTCCATGAACATAATATCTCCTATTACCTATTTCCCCTCACTCTTTCTTCTTCTTTTTAAGCTTTCTCTCTTTCATTGCTCCCCTCATGTGGAGCACTCTCCCCAACTCCCATCCCAGTCTTAGTACTGCTGGCAACTTAGTCTTTAGGTGTCAGCTTAAGTATCCCCTCCTTAGAGAGGCTTCTTTGTATACCAAGTCTAAAGTAAACCCTCTGCCCTCTTGCTTTCTCTTGGTATGTATTCTTCCTAGCAGTTACCACATATTGCAACTATGTATTTACTTGTTTGCTTAGTTGTTATCTGTCTCAGCCCCAGACCGGGGCCCTGAGGCCTGGCACCATACGTCTTTTTCCCTATCTGGGCACCTACAGAGATAGAAGTCCTTGACACAAAACTGCTATGTCTAAACCCCAGTCAGT
>NW_027528227.1:196337-201608 GCF_008692635.1 Crocuta crocuta
ACAGTGAAATTTACACCAAAGTTTTTATTTTATTTTTAAAATTAGAGGCTGGGAGTAAAATCTATTGAAGATGTGGAGAGACTGGGGGAAGAATCATGCTTTCTTATCTCTCCCATACTGTTTCTCTCTTCTCTTCCAGTCCTATGAATCATGTCCTGTGTTCTTCCCACACACCAAATCCTCTTTCTCTACTATCAAAATTGTCCCTCACCTCATTTTTGCCTCAATTTTAAGCCCTCAGGAGCCATTTTTTTTCCTTTCTGTCCAGATAATTACGCATTAAAGAACATTGCTGACAAAGGTCAAACAAAGCCTCCTTTGTTGTCTCCCCCGTCCCATTTTCTCTACTCCCACCAGAGGCAAATAGTATTGTGAATTTGGTGTGTAAAGTTTGGATCCAAGATTGGCTTCCTGAGGACAATGACTCTACTCTTTCATCCTCCAGATCCTTCACCCTAAACATGGGCCTCAGTAAGTCTGTGATGAATGGAGGAGTGGACTTTCTGTTCTGTCTTGAACACTGATTATTACTTCACTTCCCATTGGGAGGCTGTCCTGTGAGTGGTACATGGGCCTGCCCTGGAGGTACTTCTGATATGAAAGAGGAGATTTTTAAAAATGTAGAAGACAACATGTTCTCTTGGCCATGTGAAAGAACCAGCTAGCACTGTCTGAGTTCAGAGGAAAGACTGCAGCAGGCCCAGGAGGCCTCATGGCTGGGGTAGGATTTAAGTTGCATGTTAAAGAAATAAAGGATTTAATTAATCAGAGAGTGGGTAGGGAGAGCATTGGATGAAGTAAGCAATCCAAGCGAATGTGAAGAGGAAAGAATACAAATGCTGCCCAGGGCACACCACTGTGCTAGTAGGTTGCTCCCTGACATACCATCAACTATAATTAGCTGACAGTCTACTTCTGGGGTCTCCAAGGCAGCCTGTTTTACTAAGCAGTTTTTCTGGTCACCGTTTTGGGAGTTGTGAAGGTTACCTCACAGGTTGACAGTTTATAAATAGCCCTAAATTGTATTATGGATATATTTATTATATGAACCCAATGGATGTGTACGGTGGTATATGATGGGCTGCTGCATAGGTAAGGCCTATCCAGCAGTTTTTGTAGCAGTATTACTTTATATTTTATGTAACAAACACTTAAATAACATTTACTAGTGCTGGGCATTGTTCTTAAGACCCTAAAATATTAACTCAGTAACAAATACCAATCTCAGTAATAAATGACCTATGAGGTAAGTGCTATTATTATCTTCATTTTAGAGCTGAATAAGCTGAGGCACAGAGGAGTTAAATAATTTACTCATGGTCACACAGCTAATAAACAGCAGAACTGGGACCCTATTAACTCTTTTTAAAATTTTTAACTTTATTTTTTTTATTTATTCTGTAACACGGAAGAAATATATTTGTTTCATAAATGTATTTGATATATTTTTATTTTATTTTGTTTTGTTTTTTTTTAAATAGTTTACTGTCAAGTTGGTCTCCAAATAACACCCAGTGCTCATCCCCATAAGTGCCCTCCTCCATGCCTATCACTCCCCTTCCCCTCCCCTTAGTTAGTTAACATACAGCACAATATTGGTTTCAGGAGTAGAATTCAGTGATTCATCACTTACATACAACACCCAATGCTCATCAGAGCAAGTGCCCTCCTTAATACCCATCACCCATCTAGCCCATCTCCTACCCATCTCCCTCCAGCAACCCTCCATTTGTTCTCCAGCATTAAGAGTCTCTTGTGGTTTGTTTTCCCCTCTTCTTTCTCCTCTGCCCCTCACATGTTCATTTGTTTTGTTTCTTAAATTTCACATATGAGTGAAATCATCTAGTATTTGTCTTTCTCTGATTGACTTATTTTGCTTAGTATAATATATTCTTGCTCCATTGCAAATGGCAAAAATTCCATTCTTTTTGATGGCTGAATGATATTCTATTGTGTGATATATATATATATATATATCACATCTTCTTTACCCATTCATCAGTTGATGGACATTTGAGCTTTCCACATAGTTTGGCTATTGTTGATCTGAGGCACAGAGGAGTTAAGTCATTTACTCATGGTCACACAGCTAATAAGCTGCACAACTGGGACCCAATCAACTCTTAAGCATTATGCTCTAGCGCCTCTCTCTACAAAAGTCCAGGATAGATGGTTGAATTAAGATCCAATAAATCCTGTTCAATGAATTGAGACTATTCTTCTTTTTATTTTTTTTGAAGTTTTATTTATTTAAGTAATCTTTATACCCTACATTGGTCTCATACTCATGATCCCAAGATTGAGTCACAGGCTCCTCTGACTGAGCAAGCCAGGCACCTTTCCTCTTTTTTATTTTTTAAAGTCTATGTATTTATTTACTTATTTATTGAGAGAGAGAGAGAAGGGAGAGAGGGAGAGAGAGAATTTCAAGCAGGCTCCACACTGTCCACATGGAGCTCGATGGGGGGCTTGATCTAACTGTGAGATCATGACCTGAGCCAAAATCCAGAGTCAGCTACTTAACCAACTGAGCCATCCAGGTACCCCTCTTTTTATTTTTAATAAACTCTTTGTTTTAGAGTAATTTTAGATTTACGTAGAAGTTGCAAAGACAGTACCAAGATTTCATGTATACTCTTCACCCAGTTTCCCCTTATATTTTTAAATCAAATTTATTTAAACAAACAAAAATATAAACCAGTTCACTCATTTCTCCTGTCCCCCAACCCCTGCCTCTGGCAATCACCAATCTGTTCTCTGGTTTTACATATGTATGTATGTATGTATGCATGAATGCATTTATTTTATAGATTCCTGGGGCACCTGGGTGCTCAGTCAGTTAAGCACCTGACTTTAGCTCAGATCATGATCTCACAGTTCGTGTGTGGGTTTGAGCCCTGTGTCTAGCTCTGTGCTGATAGCTCAGAGCCTTGAGCCTGCTTCAGATTCTGTGTCTGCCTCTCTCTCTCTGCCTTCCCCTATTCTCTCTCTCCCTCTCAAGGATAAACATTAAAGAATTTATAGATTCCACATATAAGAGAGATCATATGGTATTTGTCTTTCTCTGTCTGACTTATTTCACTTAGCATAATGCCCTTGAGGTCCACCGATGTTGTTGCAAATGGCAAGATTTCACTTTTTTAAAGTAATAGTGGGGGATGGAGGCAATAGAGGGAGGGAGGCAAACCATGAGAAACTCTTGAATGCTGAGAACAAACTGAGGACTGATAGGGATGGGGGGAGGGGAGGGGGGGGATGGGCATGGAGGAGGGCACTTGTGGGGATGAGCACTGAGTGTTATATGGAAACCAACTTGATAATAAACTATTAAAAATAAATAAAGTAGATTTTACTTTTTTTTAAAAAAGTAAGCATCATGCCTAGTGCAGAGCCCTATGCAGGGCTTGAATTCACAACCCTGAGATCAAGATCTAAATTAAGATCAAAAGTGGGACACTCAACTGATTGAGCCACCCAAGCGCCCCAAGATTTCACTCTTTTACATGGTTGAATGAAGACCATTGTATTCCACTGTGGAAAACAGTATGGAGGTTCCTACCAAAATGAAAATTCAGCCATTGAAAAAGAATGAAATCTTGCCATTTGCAATGACATAAATGGAGCTAGAGAGTATAATTCTAAGTGAAATAAGTCAATCAGACAGAAAGACAAATACATGATTTCACTCATACGTGGAATTTAAGAAACAAAACAAATGAGCAAAGAAAAAGAGAGCGAAGAAACAGACTCTTAACTATAGAAAACAAATTGATGGTTAACAGAGGCGAGGTGGGTGGGAGGAGGGGTGAAGTAGGTGAGGGAGATCAAGGAGTACATTTGTCATGATGAGCACTTGGTGATGTACAGAATTGTTGAATCACTATATTGTACACCTGAAACTAATATAACACTGTATGTAAACTATACTACAGTTAAAATTTGTTTAAAGATTTTCAAAATTAAAATTAGAACTACCATATGATCCCACAATTTCACTTCTAGATATTTTGTTGAAGAAAATGAAAACACTAACTCAAAAAGATATATGCACCACCCATGTTCATTGTAGCATTATCTCCAATAGCCAAGATATGGAAGCAACCTAAGTGTCCATTATTGGCTGACAAATTTAAAAAAAAAATTGTGGTAACTTAACAATCAATTTTAGAGCATTTTCATCACCTCAGGGAGAAACCATTTAACTATCATCCCCCTATTCCCTCATCTCTTTATCCAGTCCTAAGCAACCACTAATCTATTTTCTGTCTTAATATAATTTCCATATTCTGAACTTCCATATGAATGGAATCATTTAGTATGTGGTCTTCTGTGACTGGCTTCCTTCACTTAGAATAATGTCTTCAAGGATCATCCATGTTATAGCATATGTGTTTGTACTTCGTTCCTTTTTACAGCTGAATAACATTCCATCATATGGATATGCCGCATTTTGTGTATCCATTTGTCTGTTGATGGATATTTGGGTTGTTTCCACCTATGCTATTATAAATAATGCTGTTATAAATGTTTGCATACAAGTTTCTGTATGGGTACATGCTTTCATTTATTTTGGATATATACCTACCTAGGAGTGGAACTGCTGGTTGGTAATAGTAATTCTATGTTTAATCATTTGAGGAGCCACCAGACTATTTCCAAAGTGGTTGTACCATTTTATGATCCCACCAGCAGTGTATGAGGGATCCTATTTTTCCACATCTTCCATGTCAACACTTGTTATCTGAATTTTTGGTTCTAGCCATCCTAGCAGATGTGAAGTAGCATCTCATTGTGAATTTCACTGGCATTTCCTTGATAATTAATGATGTTTGAGTATTTTTTCATTTGCTTATTGGCCATTTGTATATCTCATTTAGAGAATTGTACATTCAAATTCTTTGCCTGTGTTTTGATTGGGTAATTTTTTTATCATTGAGCTGAAAGAGTTATTTATATATTCTAGACACAAGTTCCTTATTATTTTCCTCATCATTTGACTAGGATCCATATCTAGTAGGAAAGTACACAAGGTGAAACTTGCATTCAAGATGATGGTGTAATAACCCAAAAAAGAGCTTCAAACAGTAAGAGTTGGATATATGAAGAAAAGACCCAGCCTGGTTTCTGGATTTTCAAGAAGTCTGGCAGCCCATGGAAGGATTCCAAGAGGAGCTGGCCCTATGTAGCCAGCTGGCTAGCAATGCCTCTCCAGGTAGTTATTAAAATTATTTTACCATATATAAACTTTTATTGAATGGTTCTCATTATGAG
>NW_027528227.1:201681-212480 GCF_008692635.1 Crocuta crocuta
AGAGCCCCACTCTGTGCCTGGTAATTTCAGCTCTTCATCTTGAAACAATCATGCCACTGTTGAAGAAAAAATTATTCATGACACTTATTAAAGACAGTAAGGCAGACTTTATGCAGGGGGACTGGTACAATGGGGTTTTACAGTAGAGGAGAGAGATTGGGCTCAACTTGGAATACAACTAAGGAAAGTGGGCATATGTAGCCCAGAAATGGGGTTGGTGGGGTGGTGGTGGTGATGGAAACATCAGGGGTGAAGAGGAGATTCTGGCTAAAGTGACCTAACAGGATCCTTTAAAATATTTTTAATTGAAGTACAGTTGATATACACTATTATATTAGTTTCAAGTGTAAAACATAGTGATTTGATGATTCTATACATTACAAAATGCTTACCATCATACAAATGTATTGTAATATTATTGGCTATATTTCCTATTCTGTATGTCTTATCCTTGTGACTTATTTATGTTATAACTGAAAACAAGGTTCTTCCAGAAGGCAGGCCAAGGTAATCACACATCACCTGAGGGATAGTGGAGGATGAGGAACCCAATCAGATATCAAGGATGATCAAATAGAAAGAATGGGGGATTCTGGCCAAGCAGACTTAGCAAATTTTTGCTAAAATTGGACAATGCAGAGATAAACTCAAGCTCAAAAATCGAAACCTAGTTGAAAAGATAGTTGAGAGGAGCCAGACTACAATTTGATCAAGGAGAGACTGTCACCAGTACTCCTACCCCAACCCCTACATTTTTCCCTTCTACTTTTGTGTGGAGAGTATACCAACAGAGAAGACACGCACTCCTTGGACACACTATGCCATATTAGGGTTGCTAGGCAACAACCCCCTCCTGGCCAGTGTTCCCTCTATGCTTCTGGCTGGCTGCCAGAAATATTATGAGTCCCACAGCAAAGACTTATCTGCCTACAGGCTGGATACTGCCAAGGGCCAGGAAGAAGCAGCTTTGAGGCCTGGTAGAGGAGGGAGGGCAGAGTTTTCCCATTCCATAGGATGCATCACAGTGACCAAAGTCATTTTGGTGCTTCAGGTTGCCTTTACTACCTACCTGTTTGTTTTGCAATGTCCATTTTCTAGGTGAGGAGAGCTGGGAGCCCTGAAATGTGGATCACTGGAGCCCCTGAGGAAGGTCTGGCATGGGCAGAGGTTGATCTTTGCATTCCTGGGGCTCATTAGCCCCAGCCATAACCTCACTCCCTCTGTGCTTTCCTTCCAAAGGACCTAGATTTTAGAAGACCCCTCCCCTTGACCCAAAGGTAAATTTTGGCAGGTCTAGGGCCCAGACCTTGGCTTAGTTGTGGCCTAGTGAGTGGATATCAGTAGGAAGGGGCTAAGCTTGTTTGTCTTGCCCAGAAAGGACCATCAGGCAAAGAAGAGCCTCTAGGCAGTCTGTATGCTCCCACTCCTGAGGTGGGAATGTTATGTGCTGCCACATCCTAGGAATGAATTGTGCAGACATAGGTGAAAACAGGAGGTACATTCAGCACAGGATCCTCCCAGAGAACACACACTGCAGCCAGACTATCTGTGTTCAAATTGTGACTCCATCACTTACTAGCTGTGTGACTCTAGGAAAGTTACTTTCCCTCTCTGTGTCTTGGGTTCCATATTACAAGTACCTCACAAAGAGGGATAATAGTTCCTAATTCATAGTTGTTGTAAGGGTTAAAATGTGTTGCTATAAGTAAAGCGATGCTTACTGTTGTTTACACTGCAGATGAAAAGGGGAACAAACATCTTGGTTTTGAGAACCTGGGCCTGGTAACTGCTGATTCCCATAGAGCCAACAGGCATCGAGCATCTGGTGTGTGGGCACTTCATTTACACTCACAGTTAATCTTTCCAACAACCCAGTGAAGCATGTAATATCAGCCCCATTTTGCAGATAGATCTCTTAGCAAGACAGGGAAAGGGATGGGATTAGGTGACACATGAGTGAGTGAGTGAGTGAGTGAGTGAGTGAGTGAGTGAGTGAAAAGCCCAGTCTCATGATTTCCTAGCCAGTGCCCCTCTCTACTTCATAGTCTGCAACAGAGAGCTGAGGAAAGAACAATTCCTGAGCAGCAGAATATCAAAAGTATTCTATTTGCCCCTTTCTATGGAGTCAAAGTACAACTCCTTTTGGAGGAAAGAACTGTTGGCAAGGAAGGGCCTGCGTGGATCCAGAGCTATGTATTGACTTCTGGTTCCAAAGAGTTGTGGGTTACCCCTGATATTGGAATTTATTTCCCTCCTACATGAAGAACCCAGGAAACCATCCTACTCTCTTATTAGCTTAACCTGACCACACTCTGAAGAAAGAAACTAGGTCCTCATTAATCACCAACTCTAACCACTTCACCCTTCCCAACCCTTGCAGACACACACAAACAGTTGGCCCCTTGCCCAATGAGAACTTTGATTTTTAAGGAATAAAAAATCTCTCACCCCACTCCAGACTTTTTGAATAAATGTCCAGTGATTCTCAAAGCAGAAGAAATATTATTCCAGGAGGAAGAGGTCAAGATCAAGAGAGAGTGATGACCTTGTTACTACATCCTCACATTTTTCTATATTTCTGAGCCCTTGTTACTACTCTCAGACAGAAGTAAGGATCTGCCTTTGACTAATATATAGGAATGGAATCCATAGGGGAGAGGGGGGAGATGGGCATGGAGGGGGGGCACTTGTGGGGATGAGCACTGGGTGTTATATGGAAACCAACTTGACAATAAANATAACTAGGACTTTCCCTACAAAGAAGAATAAACTTGCCTCCTGAGACTACCAGTCAGACAAATTTCAATATGCACTTCACCCTCCACCTGTCACATTCAAGGTCAAAACCAAATTAATACTTCTAGAGTATAAGGACTGAAACATTTGTTTTGATAAACCAGCTATTTGCCAGTCGGGTCTTTGCTATCTTTAAATTCATATATAAGTTATTCATGTCTTAACATGCCAATCGTTTTTATTTTTTTTTAATTTTTTAATGTTTTATTTATTTCTGAAAGAGAGAGAGAGCATGAGCAGGGGAGGGTCAGAGAGAGAGGGAGATACAGAATCTGAAATAGGCTCCAGGCTCTGAGCTAGCTGTCAGAACAGAGCCTGACACAGGGCTTGAACACGAACCGTGAGATCATGGCCTGAGCTGAAGTCGGATGCTTAACCGACTGAGCCACCCAGGCGCCCCCATGCCAATCATTTTTAAATGCTATGAAGCAAATTAGATGTCCTAAGTTAAACCTCTCTTTCTTGGAAAAAATGGTTCTAAAGCACATAAATATGAACTTGTGAAACTGAAGTTGGATTCCAAATAAGTTACAGGTTCATTTAAGAAGTAGAGAAGGTAAAGGGGATTAAGAGGCACAAACTTCCAGTTATAAAATAAGTAAGTCATAGAGATGAAAAGTACAGCATAGGAAATACAGTCAATAATATTGTAATAATGTTATATGGTGACAGATGGTGACCACACTTATCGTGGTGAGCAGAGTATAGAATTGTTGAATCACTATATTGTACACCTGAAATTAATATAACACTGTATGTTAATTACACTTCAATTTGAAGAAAACAGAAATGGAGGGGCCCCTGGGTGGCTCAGTTGGTTGAGTGTCCAACTCTTGATTTGGGCTCAGGTCATGATCCCAGGGACATGGAATCAAACCTGCCATGGGACTCCATGCTGAGCTTGGAGCCTGCTTGGGATTCTCTCTTTTTCTCTCCCTCTGCCCCTCTCTCCTACTCTCTCTCTCTAAACAAAAACAAAAACCAACAAACAAACAAAAAAAAGAAATGGAGAAAGTCCCATTTAACCTAGCTGTGTTTTCTTGGTAACATTTTTTTTAATTTCTCGAGTAGTCGTCTTTCAAAAAAATGAGCCAATTTTGCCATGTGAATTTTTGTTGCAATGTACATTTAACATCCAACAGCTAAGGTACAGTCAGTTCATTCTTTCCTAGGCTTCAAATGACCTCTTCAAAGGTCTTCAAATAGTTTCAGAGAAACAGCAGATACATTTCTGTTTCATTATAATTCTTTTCTCCATTTATATTCTCAATGTATTTCCATGTTAGGAAAGGACATTCTTCTTGTCCTGTAGTTTGAAATTATGATTTTATAACAACGTGACATTTTAACATTCTTTCCATGGCCAGCAACAATGATAGGCATCTTGTAGGCACACATCTAAGGAGGTTATCTACTTCAATTTCTATAAAGTAAAAAAATCTCATTATGTGCTGCTGTAAGTTTTTAAAAATTTTAAAATGTTTATTTATTTTTGAAAGAGAGAGAGCGCGCATATGAGAAGAGAAGCTGCAGAGAGAGAGGGAGACACAGAATCTGATGCAGGCTCCAGGCTCCAAGCTGTCAGCACAGAGCCCGATGCAGGGCTCAGACTCAGGAAAGATCATGATCTGCGTTGGACACTCAATCAACTGAGCCACCCATGCACCCCTGTGCTTCTGTAAGTTTTAAAGAAATTGAAAATGGCCCCAAATTTTCATTATGAAAGCTTTAGTTTTACAGGCAAGCAAAATGCACACCTCTTTTTTTAATGTTAATTTATTTTGTGAGAAAGAGAGAGAGAGAGAGTACATGTGCATGAGTGGAGGAGGGTCAGAGAAAGAGAGAGAGAGAGAGAGAGAGAGAGAGATTGAGAATCCCAAGCATGCTCCACAATATCAGCACAGAGCCCAACACCGGACTTCATTTCATGAACCTTGAGATCATGACCTGAGCTGAAATCAAGAGTCAGATGCTTAACCGAATGAGCCACCCAGGCGCCCCCAAAATGCACTCCTCTTAATCAGTGTTGTGTACAAAGTGTGCAGGACATTTCACAGGTAAGGGCTTTTCATTTTTGTTAGTGTGAAGTTTATAGACTGAATGAAATTTTCAAAATTTATATTTGTACTGTCTGCTGAATATGCAAATAGATGAGCAAACTCTAGTTGCATTGTTTCATGTTTTCTGTAATTTCATTAATATCTTCATAGAAATCAAGAAGACAATATGAAACTGCATTTTATAAAAATCAAAGTATGTAATAGCTAAGGGGAACATTTTTTTTTTCTTGCTGCCATCAGATATATCACCTGGCTGTAGAAAGCATGATCATTGGTAACCTCTGACAGAATCAGCTGTGTGCTATCAGGAACCAGCATCTGTTATCAAAATTTCTCCCTTTTGTTCACCTACAGGACATTTTAGAGTTACAACCACTCAATCAGAAATGTAACTTTAGTCAGTTTAATGATGTAATCAAGGGGAATAATATGATAATGTATCTTCATTTGGGTGGTATGCCAAGCTAAATGAGCAGCCACTATTTTCAACTGAGTGTTGGCATCTTTGGGGAGACTTTTGATTGATTTAGAAGTACTTGCCAGTGTCAATCTGGGTTTACGAGATTCAGTCTCCATATATGCTTTCACATATCCTTCTCTATAATGCCCAATTACAAATTCTTTTCTCTGTGGTATGCAGTAGGTTCTGTTTGGGTTATTTACTTCCATAATCTAATTGTATATGGTCTTTATCTGTCATTAAAATAACATAGTTCTTTAGCCTTCTTCTTTAGTGACTCTAGCATTTGGTATTGTAATGGTTCTCATTTTCCTTATCTGCATTCTTACAAAACATGGTGTTATGGACTCACCTGTTTCCCTCCAAAATTCCTATGTGAAAGCCCTAACTCCCAATAACTCAGAATGTGACTATATGGAGATAGGACCTTTAAAGAGGTGATTAAGTTAAAATAAGGCTGTTAGGATGAGCCTAATCCAATATGACTATGTCCTTATAAGAAGAGGACATTTGGACACCCAGGGAAACACCATGAGTGTGTGCACACAAAGAAAAGGCCATGTGAAGACACAGCAAGAAGGCTGCTATTTACAAGCCACAGAGAAAGGCCTCAGAAGAGAGCAAATAGGCTTACACCTTTCCAGCCTCCAGAACTGTGAGAAAATAAATTTCTGTTGTTTAGGCCACTCAGTCTGTGGTATTTTGTTATGGTAGCCCAAGCAGATTGAGCTCTATGGTGGCAATATTCATGATGTTAAAAGTAAATCCAACACTATTTCAATACAAATCACAACATTAGATACACAGGCAAAATCAAAGACTGTTGATGCTCACAATTACAACACACTTAAGTTACATAGTCAAGTGGCATCATTCTGAGTAATACAACAATGAATGATCCATTACTGTGAACCAAAAATCATGTTGTCCAGATCAGCAGTCAGGGGAAAAAAAAGCCACAACTACGGAAGACACCATCGTATATCCATTTCACACTAAAAACTGTGTTGTTTTCATCTCCTATTTGGGGGGTCACCATATGGATTTTGTACTCTCCCCCTCCAATCTACTGCACCCATCACTGAAAACTGAGACTTTTCACATCCAAGGGAGGGGATTCCTGGGATTCAGGATTTTCAGTGCTAAAAATGGAACAGTCCAAGGCAGACCAAGCAGTTGGCCATCCTAAGTGGTGTTCCAGGGATGCTGCTGGCAATGTTCTATTCCCTGCCTGAATGGTGGTCCCATGATGTTTATTTTATAATGACTTTTAGCTATACACGTATTTTTTGTGCATTGTTTCTGTTACTTAATTTTATTTGTTTTTTTTTACAAATAGTTTATTGTCAAGTTGGTTTCCATATAACACCCAGTGCTCATCCCCACAAGTGCCCTCCTCCATGCCCATCTCCCTCCTCCCCCCCACACCCATGAGTCCTCAGTTTGTTCTCAGCATTCAAGAGTCTCTCATGGTTTGCCTCTCTCCCTCTCCCCCACTATTTCCCCCCTTCTTCTCCCCCACGGTCCTATGTGACGTTCCTCCTAATCCTTCTATATGCATCTATTAGTTTTTATGATACATTTATTTAATGTAATTTTTTGAGGGAGAGAGAGAGAATGCATGAGTGGAGAAGGAGCAGAGAGAGAAGAAGAGAGAGAATCTTAAGCAGGCTCCATGCCCAGCGTGGAGCATGTGAGATCATGACCTGAGCCGAAATCAAGAGTCAGATGCTTAACCAACTGAGCCATCCAGGTGCCCTAATACATATATTTTAGAAAAATTTATGCCCCTCACTTCCCACCCTGTAAACTAAAATGATACTAAACCATTAAATAAGCAGGATAAAATGTAACCAATTTGTGATTTTTCTGTGTTTTATATCCAATGTTAAATTGATTTCAATTTTGTAATGCCTGTGCTTTGCTGTTGCCCTCAGCACCTGTTTATGTGGATAACCAGTTATTGCCCTAGGTGAATGACATCACATTACCAGACACAACTGACACTGACACACTGACACACACAGACACATTACCAGACACACTGACAGGCCTTCTGGCTCAGACCCATATCTTTTGACTTTTAAGCCTTTTTCAAGTAGTTAATGGTTCTTTTCCACTGCACTTTGTCTCAGTGCTCATTACAATGAATTGGAATTATGTGTTTACCATGTGTCTCCCAATATCAGATTGAACTCCTTGTCAGAAGAATGGTGCCTTGTGTGTTTCTACATCATCAGTACTTTGTGGTTGACATTTGATAAACATTTGTTGAATGAATGATGGGCTTTTATTGGGGCTATCAAAGTCATCCCTCCCTCATGGCCTTGTTCTTACAACTGCCTTATAAGACTAGCTATATTGGCTATCTCCAGCAGCTGGTTCTGTCTGACTGAAATCATGTGTTTTGAGCAGCCCCAATAACCTAGAATGTAGAGCTGGTATAAAATTCATTTATCTAAGATATGTGCATTGACTGCTCACTGAGTGTCCTGACCTAGGGTACAAAGAAGCAAAATCTAAATTGAAAGCATAATCAAATGCTGAATTTCTGGCAGGGAAAATTGGTCTCTGTGAGACATTTACTAAACCTTTTACACTAATGGTTCCTAAATAACTGTTTAGTGTCATCTTTTCTAGCCAAGCAGAGCTGACATTTGTTGAGTCTGATCAATGTTTGAGAGATTCAGATTCCAGAGGCATCCTCCTGGGTCCTCTTTCCTCTATAATTCTCTTTGCTGATAACTATAATGGATTTTCCTCAACCAAGGAGCTTGTTTGTTATACCATTGAGGGTGGAGGTTGAGAGAAAAGTACAAGCAAAGGGAAGGAGATATTGGAACTATACAGAGGTTATTTCTAAGATACCAGACCAGTAAGGACTTCCTCAGAAAGGATATTAAAAAATCCTTGTTTCAGGTGGTAGGGGAAGAGACAACACCAAATGTCTAGATATAGGCATACTTTTTTTTAGCTTTTTGGTTTATTTCTGCTATATAGGCTAGCTCTCACAACCCTGGGTCCTATATGATTAGAGTTTGTTTTCAAAGAACAGAATCCCTTCTAGTTAATTTCAGCAGAAAAAGATTTTTATTATAAGCGATGGCTTATAGAATCTTTGGTGGGGTGAAGAAAAAGGATCTAGGTAGAGCTTCCAGGAATGTTCCCAAATTTACACCACAGAACTGGGCCATCTACGTGGCCATTACTCCTGCCATGATCAGGAAGCTGCCTGTCAAACTGTGGAGCCACCACCATAGCAGCTAGTTCCCAGATTGCACCATTTCTGCTATGATCTGCACCCATAAATGTTTGACCTTGAGTCCTGCCTCTCTCCCCACTTAACTCACATCCAAATTCAAGTCTTGAGCAAGTTCTGATTAGCAGATCCATAGTAGAAGTCATATCCAGAACCCCAGCTGGTAGGAAGTGTGAGAAATAAAGGTTTGAGCTTCCAAGCCTCTGAAATATGGGAAAATACATGATGAGGGGTTTGGAATGGATGCTGACTGAATCAATCCACAGGATCTGTCACAGACCCTGATAACTGGAATTGGTCAAGGATTACTTTATCAGTCAAGATACTTCCAATTGCAAGTAACAGCAAAACTCAAACTGGCTTAAACAAAATAGGAAACTGTGGCTCATGGGACCAGACGTAGAGCTGGTTTCGGATAAGCCTAGGTAAGTCAGTGCTTCCTTAACATCGGCCCCATTCTTGGGCACGCTGTTCCCTGATAGTCCTAAGATAGCTATTAGCAGATCCCAAAGCTGTGTTTTTCTTCTTCATGGCTGGAAGAGAGAGTTTGTGTCCCACCCAACATCCCTAGCAGAAGTTGTTTTGGGCCAGTTTATGTCCTACCCCCATTCCTGAATCAATTACTTTTGGCCAAGTGTTAGGTGTTAATTAACTTAGGCCAGGGCTAAGATCATATTTCTGAACCTACCAGTATGGCCAGAGGGAATGTTTGAAGAAACAGAGAAGAATCAGCTCTTTATTTTAAAAGTTATTTCCACAAGTAATGCATAAATACATTCTCATAAAATTTAATAGTTTCTTTCAANAATCTTACTGAAAATCTAATGGAGAATGTCATTGTTTTTATTTTGACTTTCGCTAATCACTATTAAAACTGAATATGTTTTCATATCCCCTTTGGTCATTCTTTATTTCCTACTTCGTGAATTTCTTATTCATGGTTTTTGTTCATTTTTTTATTAGGAATTGGTAATTTCTTTGATTTATAGGAATCACTTCTCGAACAGTAAAACATTTAATATAAGCAGTAAAACATTTTCAACCTTTTATAAATTCTAAAACTCAAAACAAGTTCTAAAACTTTTTTAGAATGCATATATTTAGGGGCACCTGGGTGGCTCAGTCGGTTAGGCGTCCGACTTTCGCTTANCACAAATATTTCATATCACTTACATGTGTTTTTCCTGGAAGACTTGCTTACAACTAGGTCCAAAAATCATGTGTTAAACTTCATGCAAGACATTTGTATTGATTTTTTAATGTTTATTTATTTTTGATAGAGACAGCATGTGAACAGGGGAGGGGCAGAGAGAGAGACAGCACAAAGCCCAATGTGGGGCTTGAACCCACAAACTATGAGATCATGACTTGAGCCAAAGTCAGATTCTTAACCAACTGAGCCACCCAGGCACCCCTGTATTAATTTTTAATAGAAATCTAAATAAAACAAAAATAAAATCATGAATTGCCACAACTGGCATGACTTATGCCATCATTCAAAATGTGCTTTATATTTTGTGTTAATTTATAACAATCTCAAAAGCTTAAATATTTATTCCCTATACATCACTATCTCAATGGAGCCTTCCTTTCTACCTACTGGCCCTGAAGCTTTTCCCCTCCTATGCCCCACAGTAGAAAAGGAAAAACAAAATATACTGCTTCATTTTACCTTATATTCCCCAAAGGCCAAAAGAACATATTTTTTTTTCAAATTGAAACCTTACACTAAGAAGTTTGATGAAAACATGAGTTTCCCAGTCTCTACCAAACTTAATTTAATGCATAGTATATACATAGTTCTTATCTTGGCATTCATTCCTAAAGGATTCATAACCCAAACTCTTGTAGCACAGTTTCACATAGAGAGCTAATGGAAAAAGTGACTACACTATAAACAAAACTGAGGCAATCAGTTATTAACTCTGAAGTTGTATATCAGGACTCACACACTCTAATACCTAATTGGGGCCACATGGGTTACCTAAATGAATGATGCCAATTAGGTAGAGCTCTCCTGCACTGAACTACCAAGCTCAAGCCCTGTCTTAACAAGGCAAGAACTCCTCACTTCCAAGCTAATTCTTGCTAGGTGGCAATGTGGGCCCAAGATGTCATGTCTTCCAACATTTCGAGGGAAGACAGAAATGTGAATTTATATGTGAAATCTTCTGATTTTTAAAAATTAGCAGCTAATTTTATAAAATGTTTTAAAGTACTTTCT
>NW_027528227.1:212660-212970 GCF_008692635.1 Crocuta crocuta
TGAGCCAAACAAAAAACATTTTTATAGACCTTCATGGCACATGAACAGCCAGTTCTGAACTTTACTGTATAGTGCAGTGGTTGAGTATGTGGACTAAGTATAAGAAAAACCTAAGTTCAAGGCTATATTTTCTATTTCTTTATAACAAATTTCCACAGACTTAGCAGGTCAAAACAGTACCTACATATTGTTTCATGATTTCTGTGGGTCAAGACTCTGATACAGGTTAACTAGGTCTCTGCTCAGGGTCTCACCAGGCTGAAATCAATGCATTAGCTGAAGCTATGATCTCATCTAATATTCAGACTCT
>NW_027528227.1:213017-226101 GCF_008692635.1 Crocuta crocuta
CCATTGTAGGGCCGATGTTCCTGTTTTCTTGCTAGCTGTCTGACAGGGACTATTCTCAGTTCTCAGGAGCCATCTTTAATAGGCCTGCTTGCCATGTGGCCCCCTCCACAGGCCCTCTCATAAAATAGCAGCTTACTTCTTCAAGACCAATATTACATTATCTTTTTAAACAACTCCTCTAATTAGACCAGGCCAACTCATGACAATCTTTATTTTTATTAATCCAACATGAACTGAATAAGGACGTTAATTACAGTGGCAAAATTCTTAATCTTTGCTATATAGACTAACCTAATTATAGGAGTGATATCCTATCATGTTCACATATTCTGCTTGTACTCAAGGAAAGAGAACTATATAAGAGGCGAGCATCAGAAGTGGGAATATTGGGGGCTATATTCTTTGTTCCTCAGATTGCATAATCTCTATCAGTCTATCTTCAAATTCATTGATGCTTTTTTTTTGGGTAGCTCACATTTACCCTTGAGGTCCTCTAATGAACGTNATTTTATACTTTTCAACTCCAGAATTTCCATTGGTTCATACATATATATGTATATAATTTCTACCTCTTCATTGATATTCTCTAATTGATGATACACTGTCATCATACTTTTCTTTTTTTTATATTTATTTATTTTTGAGAGACAGTAAGATAGAGCGTGAGCTGGGGAGGGGCAGAGAGAGAAGGAGACAGAGAATCCGAAACAGCCTCCAGGCTCTGAGCAAGCATTCAGCACAGAGCCTGATACGGGGNCAAACTATGAGATCATGACCTGACCGAAGTCAAGACGCTCAACTGACTGAGCCACCCAGTCACCCCTCATCATACTTATCTGTAATTCTTTAAATATGGTTTCTACTAGCTCCTTGAACATCTTTGAAATAGCTGCTTTAAGAACAACAAACAAAACCCAAAAGGAACAAAAGAAAGAAAATACAAAAGGTTAGAGCAGAAATAAAAGATATAGAAACTATAAAAACAATAGAACAGGTCAATGAAACCAGGAGCTGGTTCTTTGAAAATATCAACAAAATTGATAAATCTCTAGCCAGACTTATAAAAAAGAGAGAGGACTCAAAAAAACAAAATCAGAAATGAAGGAGGAGAAATAACCACCGGCAACACAGAAATACAAATGGTTGTAAGAGAATATTATCGAAAATTATATGCCAACAAATTGGACAGCCTAGAAGAAATGGATACATTCCTAGAAACATGCAACCGAGGGGGGCCTGGGTGGCTCAGTCGGTTAACCGTCGGACTTTGGCTCAGGTCATGATCTCATGGTTCGTGGATTCGAGCCCCATGTCGGGCTCTGTGCGGACAGCTAGCTCAGGGCCTGGAGCCTGTTTCAGATTCTGTGCCTCCCTCTCTCTCTGACCCTCCCCTGCTCATGCTGTCTCTCTCTCTCTCTCTCAGAAATAAATAAAACATTTTAAAAAAAGAAGAAGAAGAAACATGCAACTGGGTGGGAGGCAAGATGGCGGAGAAGTAGGGAGCTCCGTGCATTTTGCTTGCACCCATCTCTCAAGCAGAGAAGGCCTGAAGCCATAGGACACCGAACCACAGGAGTTTGGAAAGAAAAAGAGACAGACTACACTGGGAAGGCAACCACATAAGTGCGTGAGTGCGAACTGGGGAAGATAAAAACGACCCAGACCGCAGACACGAAGGGAGGGGAGGTAGCTCCCTTTGCGGGGAGCCGTGGGCAGCACTGGTGAGTCAAGGGAAAAGAAAGAGTGGCTGAAACTGCTCATAGAGCTGTCCCTGGAGAAGAGAAAAACCTTGGCTCTGGACGGAAAGTGTTCTTAGTTCTAGCTGGGGTGTTGACTTTGAACTGGGTGCCCGAGTACCAGGCGACGCCAAGAGAAACTGCTCTGCTACTCTCCCGACTAGACCCCCTGCAGCCCAGCTCCACCCCTGGCAGCAGGGAAGCTGCTGACCAGAGGCTGCGCCTCTGCTCCACTGGCTTGATGCCCAGTACTGGGGAAGTGGCCGACCTGCAGGACTGTGTTTCGGGTGGTATCAATAAAGCATGCGGACTGGGACCTGGAAACGAGGTGGGGCTTGGGACATAGAACACGGCCCAACTTGGCTGCACCCCCAGCACAGGGAGATCGGATGCAAGGGAGTGATTTGTGTGGCTTGGTTCCAGAGGGGACTGGGGCGCCGACATTTTACTCCCTACAACCACTAAGGCAGGACCTCAAGGAATGGCCAGCGGGACCTCAGTGGAGGCTAAGACCTGCCTACACCAAACCACACCCATCCCCACTAGAGAGCTGGGGTTTATTTTGTTTTGTTTCTTTGTTTTTGTTTTTTATTTTTTGTTTTTGTTTTTGTTTTGTTTTGTTTTTACCAGAAACCGGGGCAAGACCAACATGGATGCATTGCCGTGATTAATTCTAGATCAGTTCTTTCTATTCCGATATATTTTCCCCTTGTCTCCTTCGTATCCCTCCCCTCTGCTGGACTGGGCACTCTAGTCATTTGTTTAAACAGTCACATTGAATCCATTCTCTAGATGTATATTCTACACCTCCACCTCTACCTTTCTATCTCTCTCTCTCTCTGGAGTAATCAGACTGTATAGTTTCTCTGACTAACATTATCTTTGTTTCTTTGTCCTTGCCTCCTACCATATTCTCCTTTCTCTCTCTGAATTAAGCCTCTTAGTCTCTCTGCCTGGTCATTGTCCAATTTCACTTTCTCCCCGCCCTGACATTTCTCTCTGTGTATATGCTCTTCCATCAGCACTGCATGCACCCTGTTCTCTATTTGTTGCTGGGAATTCTGGTTTTATGTTTTTAGACTGTCCTTTGTCGTTAGGGTTTTTTTATTTTCTCTTTTTTTCTTCTTCTTTTACTTATTTTCTTTTTCTTTTTCCTTTTTGGTTTGCTCGTTTGTGGGGTTTGTCTATGCGTTTGTGTGCCTTTGTTCCTTGTGTGTTTGTCTGTCTGTTCTCTTTTCCAGAGCTACCTCAAGAAACAAGGCAAAGTACACATGGTGGAGAGTCCCAAATACCACTACAAGTAGGGAAACAAAATAACCAAACAACAAGAGTGACCAAGAGACACCATTCAAAGAACACTTCCTGAATGGACAGGCGATAGAAAGTCAAGGAGCCTTCTTTAATATAGCTATACTTGCAGGTGAAGAGCACGTAACAAGCTTTCAAAACTAACAAGAGTCAGAAAGCTAGCCAAAATGACAAGACAGGAGAACTCTCCTCTAAAGAAATTCGAGAAAGAAATGACAGCTAAAGAGCTGCTTAAAACAGATATGAGCGACATAACTGAACAAGAATTTAGAAAAATAGTCATAAAATTAATCTCTGGGCTTGAAAAACACATGGAAGACATCCGAGAAGACATTGCTACAAAGACTATGGAGGTTAAAAATAGTTGTGATGAATTAAAAACTGCTATAAATGAGGTGCATAATAAAATGGATACATCTAATGCACAGATTGAAGACGCAGAGAGGAGAATAGGTGAATTAAAAGACACAATTATAGAAAAAGCGGAAGCCGAGAAAAAGAGAGATAAACTGATTAAGGAGCATGAAAGGAGAGTTCGAGAGCTGAGTGATACAATCAAACAGAACAATATCCGAATCATAGGAATTCCAGAAGAGGAAGAGAGGGGGAAAGGCGCTGAAGGGGTACTTGAACAGATGATAGCTGAAAACTTCCCCAACCTGGGGAAGGAAACAGACATTGAAATCCAAGAGGCACAGAGAACTCCCCTCAGACGTAACTTGATTCGATCTTCTGCACAACATATCATAGTGAAACTGGCAAAATATAAGGACAAAGAGAGAATTATGAAAACAGCTAAGGATAAAAGGGCCCTAACATACAAAGGGAGACCTATCAGGGTAGTTACAAACCTATATATTGAAACTTGGCAGGCCAAAAAGGAATGGCAGGAAATCTTCAAAGTGATGAACAGAAAAAATATGNGAGAACTACAGGGGCCAATATCCTTGATGAATACGGATGAAACATCCTCAACAAGATACTTGCAAATCGAACCAAACAGCACATAAAAAGAATTATCCACCAAGATCAAGTGGGATTCATTCCTGGGATATAGGGCTGGTNGACTGAGAGCTTTCACCCTGAGATCAGGAACACAACAGGCATGTCCACTCTCATCACTGTTGTTTAGCATAGTGCTAGAAGTCCTAGCACCAGCAATCAGACAACAAAATGAAATGAAAGGCATTAGAATTGGCAAAGAAGAAGTCAAACTTTCACTTTTTGCAGATGACATGATAGTCTCCATAGAAANAAAAAACCACATAAAATACCTACGAGTAAACCTAACCAAAGATATAGGAGATCTGTATCATGAAAACTGTAGAAAACTTATGAAGGAAATTGAAGAAGACACAAAGAAATGGAAAAACATTCCATGCTCATGGATAGGAAGAATAAATATAGTTAAGATGTCATTACTACCTAAAGCACTCTACACATTCAATGCAATTCCAATCAAAATTGCACCAGCATACTTCTCAAAACTAGAACAAACTATCCAAAAATTTGTATGGAACCACAAAAGACCCCGAATAGCCAAAGTAATACTGAAAAATAAAACCAAAACGGGAGGTATCACCATCCCAGACTTTAGCCTCTACTACAAAGCTGTCATCATCAAGACAGTATGGTATTGGCACAAAAACAGACACATAGACCAATGGAACAGAATAGGGAACTTGGAGTTGGACCCACAAATGTATGGTCAATTAATCTTTGTCAAAGGAGGGAATAGTATCCAATGGAAAAAAGATAGCCTCGTTAACAGATGGTGCTCAGAGAACTGGGCAGCAACATGCAGAAGAATGAAACTAAATCACTGTCTCACACCATACACAAAAATAGATTCAAAATGGACGAAGGAACTGAATGTGAGACAGAAAACTATCAAAACCCTAGAGGAGAAACCCGGAAACAACCTCCTTGACCTCCACCGCAGCAATTTCTTACTTGACACATCCCCCAAGGAAAGGGAATCAAGAGCAAAACTGATCTATTGGATCCTCATCAAGATAAAAAGCTTCTGCACGGCAAAGGAAACAATCAATAAAACTAATAGGCAACAGACAGAATGGGGAAAGATAGTTGCAAATGACATATCACATAAAGGGCTAGTATCCAACATCTATAAGGAACTCACCAAACTCCATACCCGAGAAACAATCCAGTGAAAAAATGGGCAGAAGACATGAACAGACACTTCTCCGAAGAGGACATCCAGATGGCCAACAGACACATGAAACAATGCTGTGTCATTTGTCATCAGGGAAATACAAATCAAAGCCACACTAAGATACCACCTCACGCCGGTCAGAGTGGCTCAAATGAACAAATCAGGAGACTCTAGATGCTGCCGAGGATGTGGAGAAACGGGCACCCTCCTACACTGTTGGTGGGAATGTAAACTGGTGCAGTCCCTCTGGAAAACAGTGTGGAAATTCCTCAAAAAGTTAACAATAGAACTCCCCTATGACCCAGCAATAGCAGTGCTAGAAATTTATCCAAGGGATACAGAAGTGCTTATGCATAAGGGCACATGTACCTCAATGTTCATAGCAGCATTTTCAATGATAGCCAAACCATGGAAAGATCCTAAGTGTCCATCAACGGACGAATGGATCAAGATGATGTGGTTTATCTATACAATGGAATACTACATGGCAATGAGAAAGAATGAAATCTGGCCATGTGTAGCAACATGGATGGAACTTGAGGGTGTTATGTTGAGAGAAATAAGTCAGGCAGAGAAAGACAGATATCATATGCTTCCACTGATAGGAAGATTGGGCGAAACTTAAAAGAGGACCATGGGGGAGGAGAAGGGGAAAAATAGTTGGGGAGAGTGAGGGAGGCAAACCATGAGAGACTCGTGATGGGCATGGAGGAGGGCACTTGTTGCGATGAGCATTGGGTGTTTTATGGAATCCAACTTGACAATAAACTATGAAAAAAAATAAATATGCAACCTACCAAAACTGAAGCAGGAAGAAATAGAAAATTTGAACAGACAGATTACTATCAATGAAATTGAATCAGTAATCAAAAACCACCAAAAACAAAAGACCAGGACCAAAAGACTTCACAAGTGAATTTTACCAAGCATTAAAAGAAGACATAATACCTAGTCATGTCAACCTTTCCCAAAAAATAGAGGAGGAAGGGAAACTTCTTAATTCATCCTATGAAGCCAGCATTATTCTAATACCAAAACCAGATAAACACACTACAAAAAAAGAGGACTACAAGTAATAATCTCTGAAACATATATGTAAAAATTCCCAACAAAATGTTAATAAACAGAATCCAACAAAACATTTTAAAAAGTGGGATTTATTCCTTGGATGCAAGGGTAGTTTAATACTTGCAAATCAATCAAAGTGATACATCATATCAATAAAAAAGTATAAAAAGCACAGTGAAAGAAACAATCAACAAAACTGAAAAGCAATCTATGGAATAGGAGAAGATAAATTTCCAAATGACATATCTGATAAAAGGTTAGTATCCAAAATATATACAGAACTCAACACCCAAAAAGATAAATAATCCTCAACACCTGAAAAATAAATAATCCAGTTAAAAAAACGGGCAGAAGACATAATAGACATTTTTCCAAAGTAGACTACAGATGGCCAATAGACACATAAAAAAAATGCTCAACCTCACTGAGCATCAGAGAAATACAAATCAAAACTACAATGAGTTATCACCTCACACTGATCAGAATGTCTAAAATTAACAACACAGGAAACAACAGGTGTTGGCAAGGATGCAGAGAAAAGGAACCCTCTTACATTGTTAGTAGCAATGCAAACTAGTGCAACCACCCTGGAAAAACAGTATGGCGGTTCCTCAAAAAGTTAAAACTAGAACTACCCTATGATCCAGGAATTAAACTACGAGGCATTTACCTGAAGGAAGCAAAAATACAAATTTAAAGCGATGCATGCACCCCGATGTTTACAGCAGCATTATCAATACCCAAATTATGAAAAGAGTACAAATGTCCATTGACTGATGAATGGATAAATAAGTAGTGGTATATATATACAATAGAATATTACTCAGCCATTAAAAGAATGAAATCTTGCCATTAGCAATGACATGGATGGAGCTAAGAAGGTATTATGCTAAGGTCAGACAGAGAAGACAAATACCGTATGATTTTACTCATATGTGGAATTTAAGAAACAAAACAAATGAATATAGTAGTGGAATAAATAGAGGCAAACCAAGGAACATACTCTAAGTATAGAGAATAAACTGATGGTTACCAGAGGGGAGGTGAGGGAGATGAGCTAAATAGTTGATGGGTATAAAGGAGGACATTTATTGTGATGAGCACCAGGTATTGTATGTAAGTGAGGAATCACTAAATTCTACACTTAATGCTATTATTACACTCTTTGTTAACTAACTGGAATTTAAATAAAAACTTAATTAAAAAAACAAATACATAAAAACTTTAAAAAATAATAAGGTAGTTTAAAAATTGGAGGTATCACAATTATGGACTTCAAATTATATTACAAAGCTGTAATTATCAAAACCGTATGGTACTAGCACAAAAAATAGACACAGAGATCAATAGAACAAAATAGCAAACCCAGAAATGAGCTCACAGTTATATGGTCAATGAATCTTGGCAAAGCAAGAAAGAATATCCAATAGGAAAAAGACAGTGTCTTCTTCCAGTAGTGTTGGGAAAACTAGACAGCTACTGCAAAACAATGAAAGTGGACCATTTATTTTCTCCATACACAGAAATAGACTCAAAACAGTTTAAAGACCTAAATGTAAAACGTGAAACCATAAAAATCCTAGAAAGGAGCACAAGCATTAATTTCTCTGACATCACCCTTAACAATATTTTTCTACATAGGTTTCCTGAGGCCAGGGAAACAAAAGCTGGAATAAACTGTTGGGACTACATCAAAATAAAAAGCTTCTGCATAGCAAAGAAAACAAGTAACAAAACTAAAAGACAACCTACTGAGTGAGAGAAGATATTTGCAAATGGCATATAAAGGGCTAGTATCCAAAATATATAAAGAATTGATAAAACTCAACACACAACAAAAGAAAGGATCTAATTAAAAGTGGGATGAGGACATAAACAAAAATTTCCCCGAAGAAAACATCCAGAAGGCCAACAGACACATGAAAAGGTGCGCAACATGACTCATCATCAGGAAAATGTAAATCAAAACTACAATGAGATATCACCTCACACCTGTCAGAATGGCTAACATAAAAATCTCAAGAAAGAACAAGTGTTGGTGAGGATGTGGAGGGACAGGAACACTCATGCACTGTTGGTGGGAATGCAAATGGTGCGGCCACTGTAGAAAACAAAATGGAGGTTCCTCAAAAAGTTAAAAATAAGACTACCCTACAATCCAGCAATTGCACTACTATTTACCCAAAGAATACAAGAACAGAAGAACACTAATTGAAAGGGATAAATACACCTCTATGTTTACACCAGCATTATTTACAATAGCCAAGCTATTGAAGCAGCCCAAGTGTCCATTGATACATGAATAGATAAGGAAGATGTGATATGTATATGTAAATGTGTGTGTGTGTGTGTGTGTGTGTGTAGAATGGATAAAGAAGATGTGTTATTCAGCCATAAAAAAGGAATGAAATCTTGCCATTTGCAACAACATGGATGGAGTTAGAGATTATAATGCTAGGCAAAATAAGCCAGTTAGAGATAAATAAATACCATATGATTTCACTCATATGTGGAATTTAAGAAACAAAACAAATGATCAAAGGAAAATAAATCAGACACCAAAAACCAGACTCTTAACTATAGAGAACAAACAGATGGCTACCAGAGGGTGGGGTGGGTGGAGTGATGGGTGAAATAAGGATGAGGATTAGGAGTACACTTATTTTGATAAACACTGAGTAATATATGGAATTGTTGTATCACTATATTGTACACCTGCAACTAATATACAACTCTATGTTATCTACACCGGAATTAAAATAAAATGTAGATAGATAGATAGATAGATAGATAGATAGATAGATAGATAGATAGATAGATAGATAATAAATGGAATAGCTGTTTTGAAGTCTTTGTCTGCTAGGTCAACATCTGGGCTCACTCAAAGCAGTTTCTATTGCCTGCTTTTAACCCTATGTAGTTAACACTTTCCCAATTTTTTTTGCAAGTCTCAATTTTTNATTTTTTAAATGTTTATTATTTAGAGAGACAGGGTGCAAGTGGGGGAGGAGGAGGAGGAGAGACAGAGACAGAGAGACAGAATCCAAAGCAGTTTCTGGTCTCTAAGCTGTCCACACAGAGCCCGACAGGGCGCTTGAACCCACGAACCGTGAGATCCTGACCTGAGCCAAAATCGGACACTCAACCGACTGAAACACCCAGGTGCCCCGAAAACTGGATATTTTAGATAATATGTTTTCTCACATCTGAATTCTGATTCCCACCCCCACAGCTGTTGTCATTGCTGTTTGTTCATTTATTTATGACTTGGTTGGATTCGTTTTGTAGAGTCTGTCTCTCCTGCAGTGTGTAACTGCTGATGCCTGCTGATGTGTTTGTTTGTTTGTTTGTTTTTTAAATTATCATTTTTATTTTTAAGCCTAATTTCATAGAATCTGCCACTGAGTGAGCATACCTTAATGGTCAGCCTATAATTGATAAGAAATTGTGCTTAAACACTTTTGGCCTCTAAGACTGCTACCCTTTGCCAATAAGTCTGGTGTGGTTTGAGGAGCACATTTGACATTCGGGCAGTTTACTAGTCTGCCCAAGCTTTTATTTTCTTTGTATGCAAGACTTTATATTCATCCTGGGATAAATAGATAGTTAGGGCCCTATCTAGTCTTTTTGGGGCACTTGTGCAGCTTTGTGCAAATACACAGCCTTACAGACCACCAGGAATCTGTGAAAGCCTATTATGCCTGCCTTGTTCCTCAGCTCCCCCTGTTAAATTTCTGATGGTTCTGCCAATCTGTTGCTTTCTCCAGCCTGTACAGAGAACTCAGATTACTTGAGATATTTGCCGAATTCCCTTTGCTTTATCCAAGACTCCACATTTTTTCTTAAATAAATGCTTCTTAATTTGTTGTATGCCTTTGGTCACCTTTATAGGTCCCTAAAGGGTTGTTTTTGATAATCTAAGTTTTATCAATTTTTTTTTGTAGGGAGAGTGTTTTCCAAGCTCTTTGGTCAGCCATTCTGAAAGTCTCTACAAGTGGGGCACCTGGATGGCTCAGTCAGTTAAGCATCTGACTTCGGCTCAGGTCATGATCTCACGGTTCGTGAGCCTGAGCCCCGCGTCAGGCACTGTGCTGACAGCTCAGAGCCTGGAGGCTGCTTTGGATTCTATGTCTCCCTCTCTCTCTGCCCCACCCCTGCTCAGGCTCTGTCTCTCTCAAAAATAAATAAAACAATAAATAAATAAATAAAATAGAACACTCCCCTATATTTCCTTCTATAATTTTATATTATATGTTCAGGCCATTAGTCTGTCTGAAGTTTACATTTCTGAAAGTTGTGATGTAAAGTTATAATTTTTTTATTTTTTTAATGTTTATTATTGAGACAGAGAGAAACAAAGCATGAGTTAGGGAGGGGCAGAGAGAGACACACACACACAGAATCTGTAGCAGGCTCCAGGCTCTGAGCTGTCAGCACAGAGCCTGGCACGGGACTCAAACCCACGAATCCTGAGATCATGACCTGGGCTGAAGTCGAACGCTTAAGCGACTGAGCCACCCAGGGGCCCCATAAAGAAATAATTTTATTTGCCCTACATGGGTAACCAGTTTTCCTAATACCGTTTATTAAGTACTTCATCACTTCTCCCCTGTCAAAAGCTGAATTCCCATATATCTTTGTATCTATTTGGACTCCATATTTTGATCTATTGATCTACTTGTCAATTTTTGTTTCCCTATCACATCATTTTAATTACTACAGCTCTGTAAGAGAGTTTGAAACCAGGGAGCATAATGCCTCCAGCTCTNGTTCTTTTTCAAAATTGTCTCATCTATTCTTATACATTTTCTCTTTCAAGAGATTTTTAATTGTTTTTTCTCAAAATAAATATTCATCTCAAGAGATTTTTTTAGAATCAATTTGTTGAATTCTGCAAAAATATCATTAGGATTCTGATTGGGATTAAATTTATAAGCTTTTTTCAGTTGGCATCTTTACAATATTGATTTTACCATACTGAAATAGAATATTTCTCTCACTTCATTCTTATATTCTTTTATGCCCATCAGTAAAGTTTTATATTTTTCTTCATCTAGATTTTGTACACGTATTGTTAGTTCTTTTCCCCTAGGCAATTGATAGTTCTGGGAGTTATTGTGCCTGGATTTTTTTAAGTGTTTTTATTTATTTTTGAGAGATAGATAGAGACAGCCTGAGCAGGGGAGGGTCAGAGAGAGAGGGGGACACAGAATCCGAAGACAGGCGACAGGCTCTGAGCTAGCTGTCAGCACAGAGCCCGACCTGGGGCTCGAACCCATGAACCTNATATAAGAACATTCCTTGGTGTATGTTGTTGTTGTATTTTTTAACTTTGGTTAATTTTTATTTGCTCTAATGGTTTCTCAGTTGATTGTTTTGGATTTTTTATGTAAACATACTGTTTACAAAAAAATGTTAGTCTTAGATGTCCCTTTTTAGTATTTATCTTTTTGCCAAAGTTCATTCATTCTTTCATTCAATTAATATTTGTCAGCTGCTGTGTGGCAAGGCAACTGCTATCTGCCAGGCATTGTTCTACATTCTGGAGATACAGTAATGGGCAAAACAAACAAGGTTTATGCTCTCTAGAGCTTATACTCTATTCAGGAAAGATTGTCAATCTAGGAAAGGCATAAAAGTGTGAAGCAAGAGTTGAAATGTTGCAGTTTCTGAGTCACTATGAAATGGTCAAAGGAAAGTTATCTGAAATTGGAGGGAATATTGTAATTCCAGATGTAAATGGCATCTTTGTATATGTTCTTTGTTTGCTTTTACTTGTTCTAGGAATTGCAATATATACATGTAACTTATCGCATCTTCCTAGCATTTACATTTTACTATTTCACGTGAAATATAGGTCCATTTTGTCCTCTTTTGCTCCCATATTTTTTAAAAAAAAATTTTTAATGTTTATTTATTTTCTTACAGGCCATTTGTGTTTTATTTTCTCTTCATGACTTCACTTTTAACTTTTTCAAAAAAATAGTTTATTGTCAAGTTGTTTCCATATAAGGGAACTTGTGGGGATGAGCACTGGATGTTAAATGTTTATTTATTTTTGAGAGACACAGAGACAGAAAGAGAAACAGAGAGAGCGAGCAGGAGGGGCAGAGACAGAATCTGAAGCAGGCTCCAGGCTCTGAGCTGTTAGCACAGAGCCCCACACAGGGCTTGAACTCACAAACCGTGAGATCATGACCTGAGCCAAAGTAGGATGCTTAACCGACTGAGCCGCCCAGGGGCCCCTGTATGCTATGCCTTTTGACAAAATAGGGGAAAAAACTCAGCCATATTTCCAGCTTCATCTTTAGGTTCTCCTTCTGGGACTCTGGTGATATGGATGCTGTGTATTCTATGATTGTTCCACATGTGTCCAGGTCACTGATTCTTCCCTTTCTTGTTCCCATTCTGTTATTATGGTGTGCTTAAAAGTTTTTGGTTATTATATTTTTCAGTTCTAAAATTTCCATTTGGCTTTTCCTTATATTTTGATCTCTTTGCTTGAGACTTTCTATTTTGTCATTTCTTTTTTTTTTAAATTTTTTCTTTTACAAATAGTTTATCGTCAACTCAGTTTCCATATAACACCCAGTGCTCATCCCCACAAGTGCCCTCCTCCATGTCCATCTCCCCCCNCATTGATGGAAACTGACGCTCTTTCCATATTTTGGCTCTTGTTGAGAATGCTGCTATGAACATTGGGGTACATGTGCTCATGTATGCATCAGCATTCCTATATCCCTTGGGTAAATTCCTAGCAGTGCTATTGCTGGGTCATAGAGGAGTTCTATTGTTA
>NW_027528227.1:226187-229526 GCF_008692635.1 Crocuta crocuta
GGTGCACCTCACTTTTTTGGGTGTGTAAACTCCCCGTGCCGGGGGCGCAGCCAAGGTGGGTCGTGCTCTTTGATACAGGCCAGGCCTAGTTTCCAAATCCCAGTCTGCACGCCCCACTGAAATTGCTGCAGACATAACCTCGCAGTCTATCTCCTCAGGGCAATTCCAAAACTCTTGCCTAGCCCTGGGGATTGAGCTAGAATCGCTGCTCCCTCCAGGTCGGGTTGGCAAGCAAGGACAGGGGTTTGCCTGGGGGGTGCCTCGGGTCCGCTGGAGAGGGGGAGAACGGGTCCCTCTGTGTCTCGTCACCCAAAAACATGAACTCACGGGCCAATCTCCCAGTTTTAAGCCCTTCGCCTCCCCTCTAGGGATCCAGCCGAGCCAGGAGCACGGAGGCACGGTCTGCGCGTGTGCGGCTCCTCCAAGGGTCCAGCCAGCCAGGAGCACATTGGCACGGTCGGGGGATTGGCCCCTCTAGGGGTCCAGCCAGGAGCACAAAGGAGCAGTCGGCCCGCTGCCCTTCCAGGACGAGTTGGCGCGCGGGGATTTGGCACGCACGGTCCTTTTGTGCCCCGAGCGGAGGTTTTTCTGTTCCCCAGTGACAGGGACTGTGTCTTGAGTAGTTTTGGCCTCTCTCTTTCCCCTCTCACTCTCCGCAGAAGGGGATCGCCCCATCCCTCTGAGTTTCTGATCCTGGCCGGATTTTATCTTCCCCAGTTTGCACTCACGTTAGACAGCTTTCTCAGTGGATTCTGGATCTTTTTTCTCCCAATCTCTTGGATTCTGTAAGGTTTCCTATGGCTTCAGATTTTTTCTGTGTGAGTTATGAGGTGAGTGCAATGTTCGGAGCTCCCTACTTCTCTGCCATCTTGCCCCCTCCTGTCATTTTTTTTAAGACTATTTGATGTTTACAAGGAACTCATTTCAAATATAACAATATAAGTAGATTAAAAATAAGGGAGGAGCTTGGAAGTATGGTAGAGTAGGAAAACATTAAGCTCACCCTGTCCCATGTTTACAATTAGATATCACTCACATCTGTCTAAATAAACCCAAAGAGTGAGCTTAAGACTGGCAGAACAATCTCTACAACTAAGTGAAGAGAAGCCACATCTGAGAGCTTAGAACTGGCAGAAAAATGGTCTGGAGCAGCCCTCAGGAGGGAGGGAGCTGCAGGCACAGAGGGAGTGATAAACAGGCCCTCCCACCAGGGATCCCACAAGGGGAAGACAAATCCCCATAATGCCTGTCTTTGAAAACAAGAGGGGCTAAATCCTTGAGTTTGTATAACCAGCAGAACTTGGAGTCTAGAGCTTTAAAATTTAGCTGACTTGGCATTGCCCAAGCCTGGAGGGTAAGTGATAGCTGGCTCCTTTCCCTTAAAGAGACAGCAGCCTGAGGCAACATAGAAGCAACAGTTTGCATAAAACTGGAGACAAGAAGGAAAAAGATCTTTTTATAATGATTTTTGAGCATTTTGGGGGACTTCTCCAGGAACAGTGGAGGTGGCAGGTGCCATTTTCCTCCCCTGCATTCCAGAATAAAAACAGAGCCACCTGCAGGAGGCAGTGCTACACAGACACTTGCTACCTAACCTGCTAGGAGTGTACCCTGTCCATGCATTTTCCTGAGGAATCACCTACTCAAGCATGATGGCCTTGGCCCTGGGACCAGCCCAAATTTTGGTAACGCTGTGCATGTCCCCTACCCAGTCACCTCATGCACATATGCTTCACCTCTTGCCTCCCTCTTCAGGAAATCTGACCTAGGACTAGTGGCTCAGCAGAAATTTTGGTAACACTGCCACCCTGCCCCCGAGTCCTTTTGTAGTCACGCCCCAGCAGAGCCAGACTTCCTGAGTCTCCTTAACACCACAGAGAGCAAGTATAGCCCACAACAGACAGAGTCAGTACAGATGGCTGGACTCAAAGAAAAAGAAACTCACAACATCAAGATGAAAGCAATACACATGGGAGACACACTTGGAGCACCAGGTCCTGGGAAACAGGGAACACTGCACTGCAGCGTACTACAGGATCTCTCTTTCATAAGGCCACTACTTTCAAGGGCAGAAAATGTAGCTGACTTTCCTAATCCATGGAGACAGACACAGAGAGGTAGACAAAATAAAGAGACAGAGCAATCTGTTCTAAATGAAAGAATAGGACACTATTATAACAGGAGATCTAAGCAAAACAGAAATAAGTAATAGGTCTGATAGAGAGTTTAAAGTAATGATCATAAAGGTACTCACTTCAGAAAAGGGTAGAGAACATCAATGAGACTCTTGACAGAGATAAAAAAGAACATATCAGAGATAAAGCACTCAACAAATTGTACAATCCAACAAGAAGATATAATAATTGTAAATATTTATGCACCCAACATGAAAGCACCAAAAACATAAGGCAATTAATAGCAAATATAAAGGAAATAATCAATACAAATACAATAATAGTAAGGGCACTTAACACTCCACTTACCTCAACAGATCATCCAAACAGAAAATCAACAAGGGCATAGTAGATTTGAATGACACATTGGACCAGATGGACTGGTCAGAATATTCCATCCTAAAACAGCAAAATATACATTCTTTTCAAATGTACATGGAACAGTATCCATATTAGATCATATATTAGGCCACAAAACAAGCCTCAACAAATTCAAAAAGATTGAGGGGCGCCTGGGTGGCTCAGTCGGTTATGCGTCCGACTGAGGTCATGACTCAGGTCATGATCTCATAGTTCGTGGGTTCGAGCCCCGCATCGGGCTCTGTACTGACAGCTCAGAGCCTGGATCCTGTCTTCGGATTCTGTGTCTCCCTCTCTCTGATCCTCCCCTGTTCATGCTATCTCTATCTCTCTCTCAAAAATAAATAAAACATTTTTTAAAAAGATTGAGGTCATACCATGCAACTTTTCTGACAACACTATGAAATCAACAACAGAAAAACCTGGAAATCACACAAACACATACAGGTTAAATAACATGTTACTAAACAATGAGTGGGTCAACCAAGAAAACNGCTCGAGAGTATTATGCTAAGCATAATAAGTCAGAGAAAGACAAATACCATATGATCCCATTAATATGAGGTATTTAAGAAACAAAACAAATGAGCAAAAAAGAGAGAGAGGCAAACCAAGAAACAGACTCTGAACTATAGAGAATGAACTGATGGTTACTAGAGGGGAGGTGTGTGTGGGTCATGGGTTAAATAGGTGATGGGGATTAAGGAATGCACTTGCTATGATGAGCACTGGGTGTTGTATGGAAGTGTGGAATTACTATACTGTACATTTAAAACTTATATTACACTGTATGCTTAACAAATTG
>NW_027528227.1:229723-230087 GCF_008692635.1 Crocuta crocuta
ATTTTTCCCCTTCTTGTCCCCCATGGTCCTCCGTTAAGTTCCTCCTAATCCTCCTATACGTGCAAACATATGGTATCTTTCCTTCTCTGCCTGACTTATTTCGCTCAGCATGTTTATTTATTTTTGAGAGATAGAGACAGAGCATGAGCACGGGAGGGGCTGAGTGGGAAATGCAGAATTGTAAGCAGGCTCCAGGCTCTGAGCTATCAGCACAGAGCCCAATGTGGGGCTTGAACCGACAAACCATGAGATCATGACCTGAGCTGAAGTCAGACACTTAACCAACTGAGTTACTCAGGGACCCCAACTAACTGGAATTTAAATACAAACTTTACAAAAAGAATAGTATGCTATTTAAAAGCAA
>NW_027528227.1:231160-234361 GCF_008692635.1 Crocuta crocuta
ATTCAAGAGTCTCTCATGGTTTGCCTCCCTCCCTCTCCCCCACTATTTTTCCCCTTCTTGTCCCCCATGGTCCTCCGTTAAGTTCCTCCTAATCCTCCTATACGTGCAAACATATGGTATCTTTCCTTCTCTGCCTGACTTATTTCGCTCAGCATGTTTATTTATTTTTGAGAGATAGAGACAGAGCATGAGCACGGGAGGGGCTGAGTGGGAAATGCAGAATTGTAAGCAGGCTCCAGGCTCTGAGCTATCAGCACAGAGCCCAATGTGGGGCTTGAACCGACAAACCATGAGATCATGACCTGAGCTGAAGTCAGACACTTAACCAACTGAGTTACTCAGGGACCCCAACTAACTGGAATTTAAATACAAACTTTACAAAAAGAATAGTATGCTATTTAAAAGCAAGAGGTAGAGCTGTGCTGATATAGAATGATCTTAATGATATATTTTTAACTGTAAAAAGCAAAGGATTGTGAATATAGTATGCTACCATTTGTGGGGTTTTTTTTTCTCTCTGGGATACTGTGCAAAGACTGTCAAATGTGAAATTACATTTGGATAGAAAGACTAGAGTTCTGGGACTAGGAGATTTTCATTTTAAATTTTAATTATCAGTACCTCACAAATAATTTACTCATATGTGCTTGTAGCTTCAAAACAANATTAAAGAGGTCATTACCAGACTTGAAAAGCGTGGTCCATGGACTTTATTTTAAGGCTAATAATTTGTCAAAGTATTCAGTTTTGCATTTCTTCAGTCTGGTAGCTCTTCAAAATCAAGAGCTATTCAGAAACACTTACAGCAAGGTTTACACTCTGAAAAGTCACCCTTGGGCAAATAATGTTTAGAAAACAAAGGCTATATGAGCGCTACAACATTAGAGGATAGCTTTAACTAGGCAACTCTATTTTTCTTTAAACTTTTTATTTCTTAGTTATTATGGGCTCACGAGAAGTACCAAAATTAGCACAGAGAGGTCCTGTGTCCCCTTTCCCAAGTTCCCTTAACAGTGCCATTTTATATAGTTATAGTGCATATTAAAACCAGGGAAGTAATTGGCTTGATACAATTATCTTGACCACAGCTTTTATTCGGATTTTAGCAGTTGTTGCACAGACTCATTTTTAGTGTGTCTTTGTGTCTAATTCTATTACATTTTATCACATGTGCAGATGGATATAATCCCCATCACAATCAAGAGACAGAAGTGTTCTGTCACAATAAAGGAACTCCCCTTGCTGTCACTTTATAATTACACACTCCCTCTCCTTCCCTATCTGTTCTTAGCTGTTCTCCATGTCTATAATTTTGTCATTTTGAGAATGTTATAGAAATGGAATCACAGAGTATGTAATCTTTTGGGATTAGCTTTTTTTTACTCAGCATGAATCCCTAGGAATCCCTCCCTGTTGTTGCCTGCATCAGTAGTTATTTCTCTTTATTTCCAAGTAGTAATTCATTGTATGGATGTATAATAATTTGTTTAATCATTCAGTCATTGAAGGAAGGTTGTTTCCAGCTTGGGGCTATTACACATAAAGCTGCTATGAATATTCATGTACGGGGCTTTTTTGTTTTGTTTTGTTTTTTCAGTTTATTTATTTTGAGGCAGAGCAGCAAGAATGGGAGGGGCAGAAAGAGAGGGAGAGAGAATCCCAAGTAGGCACAGCAAAGAGACTGATGCAGGACTGGATCCCACAAACCATGAGATCATGACTTCATCAGAAATCAAGAGTCAGATACTCAACCGACTGAGCCACCCAGGCACCTCAGGTGTTTTGTGTGAACATACATTTGCATTTCTCTAGGGTAAATACTCAAGAGTTCAAATACTGGGTTATATGCTAAAAAGTTGCTGTTTTCCAGGTAGTTCTACCATTTTTCATTCCCACCAGAAATGTATAAAAGTTCCAATGGTTCCATTTCCTTGTCAGCACTTGGTATTGTTGGTATTTTTTCACGTTAGCCTTTCTAATAGGTGTATAGTGATATCTCATTATTATTTTAATTTGCATTTCACTAATAACAAGTGATGCTGAAAATTTCTTGATGAGTTTTTAGATCCAATCATCTTTCATAAAATGTCTGTTCAAGTCTTTTGCCAATTTTTGAATCAGATTGTTTGCCTTCTGTTGAATTTAGAGTATTATTTGTATTCTATACACGAATCTTTTGTTGGATCTGAGGCTTGCAAATATTTTTTCCCAGTTTACAGCTTGTCTTGTTGTTGTCTTAACAAGTCTTTTTTTTCCCACTGAGCAAAAGATTTTAATCTTTAAAAAGTTCAGTTAATTTTTAAAAAAATGTTTAAATGTTTATTCATTTTTGAAAGAGAGACACAGAGTGCAAGCAGCGGAGAGGCAGAGAGAGAGAGAAAGACACAGAATCCAAGGCAGGCTCCAGGCTGTGAGCTGTTAGCACAGAACCCAATGCAGGTCCTGACCTCACAAACCACAAGATCATGACCTGAGCTGAAGTCAGGTGCTCAATGAACCGAGCCACCCAGGTGCCCCCAAAAAAGTTCAATTTATTTTTTTAATGGATTGTGCTTTTGGTGTCATATTTAAGAAGTCTTCCTCTAACTCAAGGTCACAAAGATTTTCTCTTATGTTCTCTGCAAAAAGTTTTATATTTTTACATTTTACATTTAAATCTATGAGTCATTTGAGTTCATCTTTTTCTAAGGTATGGGGGTTAGGTAGAGGCTCATATTTTGGGAGGTTTTGATGTCCAGTTGTTATAGCACCATTTGTTGAAAAGACTATCATTCCTCCATTAGATTGTTTTTGCTTCTTTGTGAAAAATTAATTGAGCAAATTGGTGTGAGTCTATTTCTGGGTTCCATATTTTGTTCCATTGTTCTGTGGGTCTGTGCATCCTCCAATACCATAGTGACTTGGTTATTGTAGCTATATAATAAGTCTTAAAACTTGGCAGTGTGATTCCTTCAACTATCTCTCCACTTAAATACTGTTTAACTATTTTAATATCTTTGCCATTCCAGATAAGTTTTAAGGAAAGCTTGTCTTTGGGTACCTGGGTGGCTCTGTCAGTTAAGTATCTGACTTAGGCTTAGGTCATAGTCTCATGGTTCCTGAACTCCAGCCCTGCTTTGGGTGTGTCCTGCTTCTCTCTCTCTCTCTCTCTCTCATTTCTCTCTCTCTCTCTCTCTCATTTCTCTCTCTCTCTCTCTCTCT
>NW_027528227.1:234425-251128 GCF_008692635.1 Crocuta crocuta
TGTCTCGTGGGATTCTCTCTCTCTCTAAAAAAAATAAGCTTGTCTTTATCTACAAAAAAATCTGATGAATCTACAAATCAGTTTGGGGACATTTAATTATCTTTATGATGTAGAGCCTTAAAGTCTATACATGGCATATTTAAATCTTCTTTGACTTCTTTCATCAAAGTTTTATAGTTTTTAACATAAAGATTCTGTTCATGTTTCTTAGATTTATATTAAAGTATGTCTGAGGGTTTTTTCTCTTTTTTCTTTTTTTTGTGAAATGTTTGTAAGTGCATTGTGTTTTTAATTTTGGTTACCAATAGTATATTGATATTATAAAGAGGTAGATTATTTTTATTTGTTTGACCTTGTTTCCTGTGACGTTGTTAAACTCACTCATTAGTTCTTAGAGTTCTTATAGATTACTTGTGTTTATTCATGTAACAAATCATATCATCTACAAATAAGGGCAATTTTATTTCTTCTCTTCTGATCTGTATGCCTTATATTTCCTTTTCTTGCTTGTATCACTGGTTAAGACTTCTAGTATTATGATAAGCAACAGTGATGAAAATTGACTTCCTTGACTTGTTCATGATCTTAGGTGAAAAGCATTCAGTATTTCACTATTAGGTATGACATTAGCTATAGTTGTTTATATATGTATATATATACTCTTTATCAAGTTGAGGACTTTATTTTTATTCTGAGTTTGTTGAGAATTTTTATTAGGAATGAATGTTGCATTTTGTCAAATGCTTTCTCCACATCAATTGGTATAATTATGGGATTTTTTTTTGCTCTATCCTTTATTGTGGNAAGATGTCTCATGTTTATGTTCTGAGGGATCCTGGTCTGTAGTTGCTTTCTTTAAAAAAAAAAAAACATCATCTTAGATTTTGACATCAGGGTGATGCTGGCCTAACAAAATGAATTGGGAATCATTTCCTCCTCTTCTATTTTCTGGAAAAGGCTTCATAAAATTAATGTTAATTCCTCCATAAGTGTTTTGGTTGCATTCTCTAGAAAAGCTATCTGGGCTTGAAAATAACTTTTTCCAGGGNACAATTCCATACATCTCCCATTGTTCATCACAACAAGTATACTCCTGAATCCCCATAACCTGTTTCACCCATCCCTCCACCCACCTCCTTCTGGTAACAAATAGTTTGTTCTCTATAGTTAAGAGTCTGCTTCCTGGTTTGTCTCTCTCTCTCTCTCTCTCTCTTTTTGCTCATTTGTTTCTTAGGTTCCACATATTAGTGAGAACATATGGTAGTTGTCTTTCTCTGACTGACTTATTTCACTTAGGATAATACTCTCTAGCTCTATCCATGTCACTACGAATGGCAAGATTTCATTCTTTTTTATGGCTCAGTAATATTCATATATATATTCCTATATATATACATACATACATGCCACTTCTTTATCCATTCGTCAATCAATGGACTCTTGGGCTGTTTCCACAATTTGTCTGTTGTTGATAATGTTACTATAAACATTAGGGTGCATATATTCTTTTGAATTAGGGTTTTAGTATTCTTTGGGTAAATACCATAGTGCAATTGTTAGATCTTAGAGTACTTCTATTTTTAATTTTTTGAAAAACCTCCATACTGTTTTCCACAGTGGCTACACCAGTTTGCATTCCCATCAACTGTGCAAGAGGGTTCCCTTTTCTCCATATTCTCACAAACACCTGTTGTTTCTTGTGTTGTTGATTGTGGCCATTCTGACAGGTATGAGGTGAAATCTTATTGCAGTTTTGATTTGTATTTTCTTGATGATAAACAATGATGAGCATCTTTTCACGTATCTGTTGGCCATCTGGATGTCTTCTTTGGAGAAATGTCTATTCATGTCCTCTGTCCATTTTTAATTGGATTCTTTCTTTTTTCATGTGTTGAGTTTCATCAGTCCTTTATATATTTTGGATACTAACCCTTTATCAGATATTTCATTTGCAAATATCTTCTCCTATTCAAGAGGTTGCCTTTTAATTTTGTTGACTGTTTCTTTTGCTGTTCAGAAGCTTTTTATTTTGATGTAGTTTCAATAGTTTACTTTTGCTTTTATTCCCTTTGCCTCAAGAAACATATCTAGAAAAAAGTTTCTATGGTCAATGTCAAAGAAGTTACTGCCTGTGTTATCCTCTAGAATTTTTATGGTTTCCTATCTCACACTTAGCCCCTTAATCTGTTTTAAATTTATTTTTGTTTTTGGAGTAAGAAATTGGTCCAGTTTCATTCTTTTGCATGTGACTGTTCAGATTTTCCAACCCCATTTCTTGAAGAGATTGTCTTTTTCTCATCGGATGTTCTTTCCTGCTTTGTCAAAGATTTACTGGCCTTATAGTTGTGGGGTCATTTCTGGGCTTTCTATTCTGTTCTATTGATCTCTGTGTCTATTTTTGTGCCAGTACCATACTGTTCTGATCACTACAGATTTGTAATATAACTTGAAGAATGGCATTGTGATGCCTCCAGCTTTGCTTTTCTTTTTCAAGGTTGCTTTGGCTACTCAGGGTCTTTGTGGTTACATACACATTTTAGGACTATTTGTTCAAGCTCTCTGAAAAATGCTGTTGGCATTTTGATACAGATTGCATTAATTGTGTAGATTGCTTTGTGTAGTATAGACATTTTAACAGCATTTGTTCTTTCGATCCATGAACATGGAATATCTTTCATTTCAGATAACATTTCATTGTGTCATCTTCAATTTCTTCAATCAGTGTTTTATGGTTTTTTAGAGGACAATTTCTTCACCTCTATTGTTGGGTTTATTCCTAGGTATCTTATTATTTTGGTGCAGTTGTAAATGGGATTGATTCCTTAATTTCTATTTCTGCTGCTTCATTATTGGTGTATAGAAATTAAACAGATTTCTGTACATTGATCTTATATTCTGGGACTTAACTGAATTCATTTATCAGTTCTACCAGTTTTTTTAGCGGCCTCTATGAGGTTTATAGTATCATGTCATCTGCAAATAGTGAAAGTTTTACTTCTTCCTTGTCAGTTTGGATGCCTTTTGTTTCTTTTTGTTGTCTGATTTCTGTGACCAGAACATCTAGTACTATGTTGAATAAAAGTGGTGACAGTGGACATCCTGTCTTGTTACTGACCATAGAGGAAAGCTCTCAATTTTTCGCCACTTAGGGTGATGTTAGCTGTGGGTTTTTCATATGTGGCCTTTATTATATTGAAGTATGTTTCCTCTAAACCTACTTTGTTAAGGATTTTTTTTTTATCATGAATGGATGTTATACTTCGTCAAATGCTTTTTCTGCATGGATTGAAAGGATCATATGGTTCTTATCTTTCTTTTACTAATGTGGTGTATCATGTTGATTGATTTGTGAATATTGGTCCACACTTGGAACCCAGGAATAAATCCCACTTGATCATGGTGAATGATTTTTTAATGTATTGTTGGAATCAGTTTACTAGTATTTTATTGAGAATGTTTGCATCCATGCTCATCAGGAATTTTGGCCTGTAGTTCTCTTTTTTAGTGTAGTCTTTTTCTGGTTTGGAAATCAGGTTAATGCTGGCCTCATAGAATGAATTTGAAAGTTTTATTTTCAAATTTTTGACCTGAATTGAAATCAATAGTCAGATGTTTGAGCTACCCAAGTGCCCTCCTTTTTTTTTTTTTTTTACTTTTTAATCATTGTGATAAGAGTCTCACTGATGTCTTCTATTCTTTTCTCAAGTCCAGTGAGTATCCTGATGACTGCTGCTTTAAATTCTCCATCAGGCAAATTACTTATATCTGTTTTGCTTAGATCTTTGGCCATGTCTTGATCTTATTCTTTCTTTTGGGATAAATGCCTCTATCTTTACATTTTTTGTCTAAGTCTCTGTCTTCTTCTGTATGTTACAAAAGCCAGTTATGTCTTTTGCTCATGAAAGTAATAGCATTATGAAGAAGAGTTCGTATAGTGCCAAGGGCCTGGCACTTCAGGGAGTGTCTCTGGTGTGTGCTTCATGCACTCTGCTATTGTTTTCTGACTTGTCTTTCAGGCCAGTCATCTGCAGAGGTGCTCCTTGCTTGTTGTGGACAATGTTTGGTCCCTAGCCTGAATGTGGTGAGTTTTAACTAGGTGTGCTCTGGTCTGCTTGTGAAATGAGACCTGACACCACTTCTACCAGAACTGAGGCCTTGCAGCACTCATTGGTTGGGAGACACAGTGAGGGAAGGGATCTCTGCTGGTCTCCTAGAGGAGGGGTCCACTGCACTGGGATTGAGGCAAGCTTGACTGAGAAGGGCCATCCTGCCAGAGTACAGGGTGGTGGGACTTGGCGTAAGCAAGTTAGGTAGCCAGTGTCGGTGCTGTGCTGATTCCTGCAGGTGGCTCTGTATTTATTATGCTGAGGGGTGGGAGACAAAAATGGCATCAGGAAGCTCCTTTTTTTCCCAGAGAAGCTTCTGTGTGAAAGCTGCTTCTCTGGGACTCACTCTGAGAAGAGTGAATAATATCCCCACTGGGCGCCTCAAGCATTCTTCAGATCACTGTTTCCAAGCTGTCTGTCCCCAGGATGCTTGCTGCCTTCCCTCCAGGAGCATTGCAGTGCCCCCCTGGGCTCTATCCCAGTGAATCCTGCTCACCTTTAAAACCTCAGGCTTTAAGCCCCCCTGGTTGCAATAATTCATGAAATGCAACCCCTCTCATTTTCCAAGCCAATGACTTTGGGAAAATGTTCTTGTGCATTCCCCTGTGTGCTCCTCTGTTGCCCTTCTCTGTGACCACAACTCCCTCCCCTGCAGCACCTGCAATCTACTTCTCCCCTTAACCATGTCTTGGTACAGCCTACGTTCTTCAATGTGGCCTCTTTTCTCCCTTTAGTTGTGGAGTTTTTCTGTCAGTTTTAGGTCTATTTATGGGGTATTTAATTTCATTTGATAGGTTTCTAGTTGTGTTCATGGGACAAGACAAGCTTAGGATCCTCCTACTCTGCTGCCATCCTCCTCTCTCTCTCTCTGCTTACTGTTCTTAATATAAATAGATGAACCACAATATATTTAACCAAACTTTACTGATAGACATTTAGTTCTTGCCAATATGGACAAACTCTGCAGTAAACATCCTTATATATTTATATCTTAACATGCTTTTGAGTATATATGTATGTGGCAAATTCCTAGCAGTAGTATTGCTGGGTCAAAGATACATGTATGTAAATGCTGATGCACACTGCAGCATTTCTTNTTAGATTTGGATGACTATGAGTCTTCTGCAGTCTCTCTCTAAACTTTCCTTCCTCTTTGCCTATTGTCATTTACTTTTGAATAAGTAAATGCATTGCTTTTTCTTACATAAGTAAGAAATAACATTCATTGTAAGAAGAAGAATCAAACAATATAGAAGTATAGAGAGTAAAAAAGGAAACCCCATCAATCCTAGTTTGCCACTCCCCAATCCCAATCCCATCAGTACCACTTTCTTCCTCAGAGCTGCAGAGACACTGCTGTGTGCCCGTGAGTTTCATCCGGTTATTTGCAAGTGCATCAGACGCTCATTCTGATGTCTCTCATTTGGGACTACTGTTTGTGATAGGGGCATAGCTGAAGTTCAGCTTTGCCGTATCCAGGAAGAAGGGGTTTGTTGAGTTCCTCAAGAGTAATAAAGACTGCAGATAAAATGTCTAAACAATCTATGTGAACAAAATGGCTTAAAAGTCCTTCAAAATCTTTAGAAGCATCATTTCTCTGCAACAAATATGCAAGCAATAAATAATGAGTTTATTAAATCAGAATGCAGAAGTACTTCAAAGCCTAGGTAATGTATTTACTATATTCTTTGAAAGTAGTGGAATGGTATACCTGGACGCCTGGGTGGCTCAGTCGGTTAAGCGTCCGACTTTGGCTCAGGTCATGATCTCGTGTTTCGTGGGTTCGAGCCCCACGTCAGGCTCTGTGCTGACAGCCAGCTCAGAGCCTGGACTCTGTTTCAGATTCCGCGTCTCCCTCTCCCTCTGACCATCCCCTGCTCACGCTGTCTCTCTCTCTCTCTCTCTCTCTCTCTCTCTCTCTCTCAGAAATAAATTAAAAAACCATTTAAAAAAGAAAGTAGTGGAATGGTATTTAAATAGAAATGGCAGGCGTATCAGTAAGAAAAGACAAAGGCAGAGTCTACATGTCTATAGACAGTCAGTCTGGGATAAATTAGTTTCTTCACATCAAATGGGAATAATTATAAAATATGTAGCTCATAGAGCTATTGTAATAAATGATAACCTATATAAAGTGCTGAAGACCGAGTTAGGCATCAAGTAAATGGTCAATAAATGGTAGTTACTCTTAGGTATTACTAAAAAATTTCCTGGAAGAGAGAAGGTACTGTGAGTGGGAAGTACAGAATGAATCAAAGCTTGGATTCTGGAATGGGGATGATGTGCTCAGAAGGACAATGATGAGACCTGAGTAGAAGTGGAAGATTTGTACAGTAGATGGGGAAACAATGACTGAAGAAAGTATTGAAGCAATGGGGAAAATGGAAATATTTTAGGCAAAAATCATTGTGAAGAGTGGGCAGAACACTCTGGGATGGGAAACCAGGGAGCCAGGGAGCTGGTGTGGCAATGAGAGGCTGTGGCAGCACAGGAGAGAGGTAAAAGACATACTAACACAGGAGGAACCAGATAGCAAAAATGTTGTGAATTAATATGAATTGACAAAGAAAATGTGGTCTGTGCACACACCAGAATATTATTCAGCCTTACATTTTTTAATGTTTTGTTTATTTCTGAGAGAGAGAGAGACAGCATGAGCAGGGGAAGGTCAGAGAGAGAGGGAGACACAGAATCCGAAACAGGCTCCAGGCTCTGAGCTGTCAGCACAGAGCCTGACGCGGGGCTTGAATTCAGGAACCATGAGATCATGACCTGAGCCAAAGTCGGATGTTTAACTGACTGAGCCACCCAGGTGGCCTTATTCAGCCTTAGAAAAGAAGAAAACTCTTACATATGCAACATGGATAAACCTTGAGGACATTATGCTAAGTAAAAGAAGCCAGTCACAGAAAGGCAAATGCATGATTCCACTTAAATGAGGTATCTAAAATAATCAAATTCATAGAGTCAAAGGAGGAAATAGTGGTGTGCAGGGGTTGGAGGAAGGGAGGAAATGTGGAGTTCCTAATCAACGGACATTAAGTTTCAGTTAAATAAGATGAGTAAGCTCTAGAGATCTGCTATACTGTATTGTACACTTAAAAATTTCTTAAGAGGGGAGATACATTAAGTGATCTTATCACAATAAATTAAAAGAATCCCCAGGCCTTGATGCCTCACTATTTAAGGTATGGGGAGAGAAGGGAGAAAGGAAAACTACTTTGTTAAATGGATAGTGTTAGCTGGACGGGCTGGTTTTACCCTAGGTGGAGGCCTGAGGCTGAGATCATACATAGTGAGTTTGTGTGAGGTGACTGCAAGACTCCAATTAGTAAGCTTTGACTAGAGGGAAACCCAATAAGGCCAAACTCTTTGAGTCTCTTTTCCAGAATTTCTGATATCTAAGCAGTTTGAATTCAGAATGGCTGATATAACCATTCCATGTTATCAAAGGTGCTAATTTAGGAACAGTCACTATCCTCTTCAGATTTTGTTTTTCATCTACAGATATCTGCACTGTTCCAAAACCCCAGGCCCATGACTGTAGGGCCAGGAGTTTGCTACATCAAGAAGGCTCCTTCCGGGGCGCCTGGGTGGCTTAGTCGGTTAAGCGGCCGACTTTCGCTTAGGTCATGATCTCGCGGTTCGTGGGTTCGAGCCCCGCGTCGGGNTGTGACATCACTGGCCTCTGACAGGTTATAGTTCAGAGATGTATACGCTTGTGATTTAGAGCATGATCTAAGGACAAGGAACCCTGTTATTACCTAGGAACTCATTAAAACTGAAGAATCTCAGATTCCACCCCAGACCTAACAAATCAGAATTTGCATTTTAGCAAGGTTCCTATATTAAAGCCTGAGAAGCACTGGACTGCAGCATGGTTTGGGGAGTCAGTTAGCTTTTGGATTATTCAAAAAGGGGAGAAAAGTGATTTTAAATGTAAATGTAAAATAATGATATGATAAGTCCCAAGTTCAGAAATTTGAAAGAATAGTAAATAGTAGGATTGAGGAAACATGGTAGTTATATATTAAATAAATACATCTATTACTTTTATAACCCAAGTAGATGATGATGATAGTTAACATTAACTTTCACTGAGCACTTATTTTGTTTCAGGCACTATTCTAAGTGCTTTCCAGATAGGATCTCATTTAGCCTTCAAATAATCTTGTAGTCTCAAAACAAATCTATGGGACAGGTACTGTTCTCATCCTCATTTAGCAGATAAGGAAGCTGAGGCACAGGGCGTTTAATTGACTTGCCCTAGTTCACATAGCTAGTCAGTACTGGAGCAAAGTGTAGGAGGGTGCCCGTTTCTCCACATCCTCACCAGCATGTAGAGTCACCTGATTTGTTCATTTGAGCCACTCTGGCCGGCATGAGGTAGTATCTCAGTGTGGTTTTGATTTGTATTGCCCTGATGGTGAGGGACANAAAAAAAGAAGTGTCTGTTCATGTCTTCTGTCCATTTGTTCACTGGATTATGTGTTTTTTGACTGTGGTGTTTGGTGAGTTCATTATAGATTTTGGATATTAGCCCTTTATCTGATATGTCATTTGCAACTATCTTTTCCCATTCCGTCAATTGCTTCTTTGTTTTATAGATTGCTTCCTTTGTTGTCAGAAGCTTTTTATCTTGATGAGGTCCAAGTAGTTCATTTTTACTCTTGACTCCCCTGCCTTGTGGGATGAGTCAGTAAGAAATTGCTGTGGTTGAGGTCAAGGAGGTTGTTTCCTGCTTTCTCCTCTACGGTTTTGATAGATTCCTGTCTCACACAGAGATCATTTATACATTTTGAGTTTATTTTTGTGATTGGTGTGAGAAAATGATCTAGTTTTATTCTTCTGATGTTGCTGCCCAGTTCTCCCAGCACCATCAGCTTTTCCCCTTTGAGGATGATGTTAGCTGAGGGCTTCTCATAGATGGCTTTTATGATGTTTAAGTGAGTTCCTTCTATCCTAACTTTCTCCAGGGNAATAGTTTTTCATAGTATTCTCTGATAATTGCTTGAACTTCTGATGCGCTGGTGGTAATAAATCCATTTTCATTCATGATTTTGTCTAGTTGAGTGCCCTCTCTTTTCCTTTTGAGAAGCCTGGCTAGAGGTTTGTCCATTTTGTTTATTTTTTAAAAAATCCAACTCTTGGTTTCACTGATCTGTTCAAGTGTTTCTTTGGTTTCTATATTGTTTATTTCTGCCCTGATTTTTATTATTTCTGTTCTTCTACGATGTTTGAGGTGCTCTTGTTGCTCTCCCTCTAGTTCCTTTAGGTGTGCTGTTAGATTTTGCACTTGCGCTTTTTCTAATTTCTTGAAATAGGCCTGGAGTGCAATGTACTTTCCTCTTAGGACTGCTTTTGCCATATCCCATAGAGTTTGGATTGTTGTATTCTCATTTTCATTTTTTTCCATATATTTTTTCATTTATTCTCTAATTGCCTGATTGGCCCATTCGTTCTTTAGTAGGGTGTTCTTTAACCTCCATGATTTTGGGTGTTTTCCAGACTTCTTCCTGTGATTGATTTATTGAGGGCTGCTTTATGTCCCAGTATGTGATCTATCTTGGAGAATGTGCCATGCGCACTTGAGAAGAAACTGAATTCCATGGCCTCAGGGTGTAGAGTTCTAAATATATCTGTCAAATCCATCTGGTCCAATGTGTCATTTAAGTCCATTGTGTCTTTAGTGATTTTCTGTCTAGTTGATCTGTCCATTGCTGTAAGTGGAGTATTAAAGTCCCCCGCTATTAGCACGTTCTTATCAATAAGGCTGTTTCTGTTTGTGATTGTTTTATCTATTTCGGTGCTCCCATATTTGGTGCGTAGACATTTATAATTGTTAGCTCTTCCTGATGGATAGACCCTTTAATTATTATATAATGCCCTTCTTCATCCCTTGTTACTGTCTTTACTTTAAAGTCCAGTTTGTCTGAGATAAGCATAGTTACTCCAGCTTTTTTTTTTTTACTTCCTGTAGCATGTTAGATATTTCTCCATCCCCCTACTTTCAACCTGAAGCTGTCTTCCAGTCTAAAATGCCTTTCTTGTAGACAGCAAATAGATTTTGTTTTTTTACCCATTCTGGTACCCTACGTATTTTGATTGGTGCATTTAGTCCGTTTACATTCAGTGTTATTATTGAAAAATATGGTTTTAGAGTCATTGTGTCCTTTGTGGGATTTATGCTTGTGGTGGTGTCTCTGGTCTTGTGTTTCTTAAACATTTCCCTCAGCGAGTCCCACTCAGGATTTCTTATAGCGCTGGTTTAGTGGTTACGAATTCTTTCACTTTTTGTTTATTTGGGAAGATCTTTATTTCTCCTTCTATTCTGAATGACAAGCTTGCTGGATAGAGGATTCTTGGTTGCCCATTTTTTCTGTTCATCACTTTGAAGATCTCCTGCCATTCCTTTCTGGTCTGCCAAGTTTCAGTAGATAGGTCTGACACCACTCTGATAGGTTTCCCTTTGTATGTTAGGGCCCTTTTCTCCCTAGTTACTTTCAGAATTCTCTCTTTGTCCTTCTATTTTGCCAGTTTCACTATGATATCTCGTGAAGAAGATTGATTGAAGTTACACCTGAGGGGAATTCTCTGTGCCTGTTGGATNGGAGAAGAAAACAGACAGACAAACACACAGGGAACAAAGGCACACAAACACACAGACAAATCCAACAAACAGGCAAACCGAAAGGGAAAACGAAAAAGAAAAGAGAAAAGAGGAAGGAGGGAAGGCGAACAATAAGAAATAAAAACACATAAAAAAGAAAAAAAAGAAGAAAAGAAAAGGTAAAAAGAAGAAACCCAATAGACAAAGAACAGTTTTAAAGCATGTAGCCAGATTTCCCAGCTACAAAAAAATAGCCGTGTGTATGCAGTGCTGGTGGAAGAGCATAGAGAAAGAGAGAAATGACAGGGAGGGGATGAAGTGAAATTGGAAATGAAATGACCAGGCAGAAGGAACAAGAGGCTTCTTTCAAAGAGCAAAAGAGTGGAATATGGTTGAAGAGGTGAAAGAAATGACGATGGTGTTATCCAGAGAAACTATATAGTCTGATTACTCCAGAGAGAACGAGATGAAAAGGTAGGTAGGTGTAGAATTTACATCTAGAGAATGGATTAAATGTGACTGTTGAAGCAAGCCAGTGACCAGAATTAATCAGGACAGTGCATCCATGTTGGTCTTGCCCTGTATCTGGTAAAAAAAAAAAAAATTAAAATTAAAAAAATTAAAAAAGAAGAGGGCAGTTCTCTAGCAGGAATGGGTGTGATTTGGTTCAGTGCATCCCTCGGGAGTCCTGCCTTGGCGGTTGTGGGGAGAAGAGTGGCGGCGCCCCAGTCCCTTCTTGAACCAAGTGTTGCAACTCACTTTTTTGGGTGTGTAAACTCCCTGTGCTGGGGGCGTAGCTAAGGTGGGCCGTGTTCTGTATCCCAAGCCAGGCCTCATTTCCAGATTTCAGTCACGCGCCTCATTGAAATTACCCGAAATATAAACTCGCAGGCGAGCCCCTCAGAGCAGTTTCAAGCCTCTCAGCTTCCTCCTGGGGATCGAGCCAGAAGCTGCTGCTCCCGTCTCCTCCAGGTCGCGCTGGTGAGCGAGGTGCAGTTTCACCCCGGGGTCTCCTAGGACCTGTGCATCCCGCATAGGGTCAGCTGGACAGCAGGAAACCGGATCCCTCTGTGTCCCGTCGCCTGAAATATAAACTCGTGGGCAAATCTCTGAGAAATTTTAAGCCTTTCGCCTCCCCCCTAGGGATCCAGCCGAGCCAGAAGCACAAAGGTGCGGCCACCGCACGTCCCCTCCAGGTCGAGCTGGTGAGTGGGGAGCAGTTTCCCTGGGGATTGCCTTGGATGAATGCGTCCCACCTAGGGTCAGCTGGAGAGCAGGAAATTGGATCCCTCTGTGTCTCGAGTGGAGGTTATTCTCTTCGCCAGCGACAGGCTAGTGTCTTGAGCAGTTTCAGCCAATCTTTTTTTCCCTACACTCACTGTGGCTCCCCGNGGGGGCGAGTGAAATGTACGGAGCTCCCCATTTCTCCGCGATCTTGTCCTCTCTCCTCTCATCAAAACTGTTTTTAAGCTCCCTAATCTTTATAGCTATAGTTTCTATGATGTCTTCCATGCCTTTTTCAAGCCTAGTGATTAATTTTATGACTATTGTTCTAAATTCTTGTTCAGTTATGTTGCTTATATCTGTTTTGAGCAGTTCTTTAGCTGTCACTTTTTCCTGGAATTTCTTTAGAGGAGATTTCTTCCGTTTCGTCATTTTGGCTAGCCTTCTGTCTCTTGTTAGTTTTGAAATCTTGTTATGTGCTCTGCACCTTTGAGTACTGCTATTTAGTGTCCAGGGTCTGTCCATTCAGGAAGTGTTCTTTGAATGGTGTCTCTTGGTCTTCTTGTTGAGACTTTGGTTATTTTATTTCCCTACTCATAGTGATATTTTGGACTCTCCACCATGTGTACTTTGGCTTGTTCTTGAGGTAGCCCTGAAAAGGAACACAGACAGACAAACACACAGGGAACAAAGACACACAAACACACAGACAACTCCAACAAACAGTCAAACCAAAAGGGAAAAAGAAAAAAAGGAAAAGAAAAGAAAAGAAAGAAAAGACAAAAGACAAAAGGCAGTCTTAAAGCATAAAACCAGAATTCCCAGCTACAAATAAAGATCAGAGTGTTTGCAGTGCTGATGGAAGAGCTATACAAAGAGAAAAATGAAAGGGGATGGGAGAAAGAGTAATTTGACAATGACCAGGCAGAGAGACTAAGAGGCTTAATTCAGAGAGCGAAAGAGAAGAATATGGTAGGAGGCGAGGAGAAAGAAATGAAGATAATGTTACCCAAAGAAACTATATTGTCTGATTATTCCAGAGAGAGAGAGAAAGGAAGGTAACGACAGAGGTATGGAATATGCATCTAGAGAATGGATTAAATGTGGCTGTTTAAGCAAACCAGTGACTAGCGTGCCCAGTCCAGCAGAGGGGAGGGAAAAGAATGAGACAAGGGAAAATATATCTGAATATATAGAATTGATCTAGAATTAATCACGGCAATGCATCAATGTTGGTCTTGCCCCAGGCTCTAGGGAAAAAAAAAAGCAGAAGCAGCTCTCCAGGGCAGATGGATGTGGTTTGGTGTAGGCAGGTCTCGCCTCCACTGTGGTCCCACTACGCTCCCTGAGGTTCCGCCTTGGAGGTTGTGGGGAGAAAAATGGTGGTGCCCCAGTCCTTTCTCCAACCAAGTTTTGCAAATCACTCTTTTGGGTCTGATATCCCTGTGCCATGGGCATAGTCAAGGTGGGCCATGCTCTATGCCCCAAGCCCCACATCGTTTCCAGATCTTAGTCCGCATGCTTTATTAATACCACCCAAAATGTAATCCCATTGGCGGAGCCGCTTCCCACTGTGGGATCTAGCCAGGAGAGCAGCGGAGCAGTTTCTCCTCGTGCCGCCTGGGACCGTGGCACCCACTCCAAAGATAGCACCACAGCTAAAAATAGGATACTTCACCCAGGCCAAGGTTTTTCTCTTCTCCAGGGAAGGTTCTATGAGCAGTTTCAGCAGTTCTTTCTCTTCCTCTCGTCTCTCCGCAGCTCTCCGCGGAGGGGCTCCCTCCCCTCCATGTCTCTGGGTCCTGGCCCGTTTTTATCTTCCCCAGTTCACAATCACGCACCTATGAGGCTGTCTTCTTAGTGGAATCTGTCTCTTTCCTCCCAGACTCCTGCGGTTCAGTGTCCTATGGCTTCAGGCCTTCTCTGTTTTCGAGATGCGGGCAAGCAAAATGTACGGAGCTCCCTACTTCTCCACCATCTTGCTTCCTTTTCCCACAATTTTTTATTTCTGTAGCAATGTTTCCCAGAAGAGGAATACTGAGGACAAAAGGTAAGTACACTTACAACTTAGAGAGATCATGCCCAACGGGCCTCTATAAAGGTTGCATCAATCTGTATTCCAAAGCAGGGTGTCTGGGGATGTCCCTTTCCTTGTACTCTTTCCAACCTAAGCATCAATCTTTTTTCAATCTTAATTTGTTTTTCTTTGACTATGAATGAGATTGGGTGGGTTTTTAATGTATTTATGGGCCATATGTGCTATTTCTATAAATTGTTTCTTTATACTTTTTGCCTATGCATCACTCCCCTGCCATTTATGTTTTGAACTACACTCAGCCTCAATTCCTTCTAGGTATATCAGGCTCAAAACCAGGTTCAAAATATACTTCCACCAGTTGAGGCTTTAATCTCATTATTTGCTTAAATATTCTATTTTATTAATATATTTTCTGTCATTCTTAATATAAAAAGCCAGCTGTTTTTTAAAATTTTATTTATTTATTTTAAGAGAGACAGAGAGAAAGCAAGCAAGCAGGGGAGGGGCAGAAAGAGAGGGAGACACAGAATTTGAAGCAAGCTCCAGGCTCTGACTTGTCAGCACAAAGCCCAACACAGGGCTTGAACTCATGAACCACGAGATCATTACCTGAGCTGAAGATGGACCCTTAACAGACTGTGCTACCCAGGTGCACAAAAGCAAGCTGTCATTAAAAAGCCATTCTTATTTTTTTGAAGTTTATTTTATTTATTTTTGAGAGAGAGAGAGAGCGAGCCGGGAAGGGGTAGAAAGAGAGGGAGAGAGAGAATCCCAAGAAGGCTCCATGCTGTGATCATGGAGCTCAAGGTGGAGTTCGATCTCACGAACCCAACTGAACCAAGAGATCATGACCTTAGCCAAAGTCAAGAGTCGGACGCTTAACCCACTAAGCTATCCATGTGTCCTTTCAAAGGCCATTCTTTTTTTTTTTTTAATGTTTTACTTATTTCTAGAGGAGAGAGAGAGAGACAGCGCGAGCAGGGGAGGGTCAGAGAGAGAGGGAGATACAGACTCTGAAATTGGCTCCAGGCTCTGAGCTGGCAGTCAGCACAGAGCCCGATGCGGGGCTCAAACCCACGAACCGCGAGATCATGACCTAAGCGAAAGTCGGATGCTTAACAGACTAAGCCACCCAGGTGCCCCAAAGGCCATTCTTTTTAAAAGCCATTCTTTCAAAGAACATTGAATGAAATGGAAAATATGGTGAAATGCTAACGAAACCACTCCTGAAGTATGGAGAACTACAGTCTCTGACCCATGCGTGTTTTGCCAAAGTTGAAATCACATCTGGGGTGTAATTTTTGACATTTATCACAGGATCGTTATTAACCTTGGGTTTTCCTTGGTCATCCCAGTGCCCATTTGCATTCCCTCACTCCCTGTTAGCCTATGGCTTTGGTTCTAATTGCTGTGCTTCAGTAAAGGAAGACTGGAATCTGTGACTTAAGGGACTCACAGATTCTGGTTTGCTTCTTTTACCTGTTCCCCAGAGCTGTCATTTCCTGTCATCTTCCCAACCAGGTCGCAGGTGCAAACATAGTCACTGAGCAGTCACATGCCTGAGGCAAGTCCACAGGGGCAAAACTCCTTTGGGCTTGGAGCCAGGGCCTGAATCAGCCTGAAGCTGGCTCAGAATAGACTGGAGAACAGGAAGTCAAAAGCCCAGGAGAGAAATCATCCTGGAGAAAAAGACATCTGTGGAAAGCAATCTGCTCCAATAGGTATTAAATGGGAGAAAAAGAATATAAGGCACCATGGATTAGCATTGCTCCAACTCTATGTGTATGTGTGTGTGTGTGTACTAACCGGCATATATAGAAAAATAATAAAAATATGATTTCCAGGGCACGTGGGTGGCTCAGTTGGTTAAGCTTCCGACTTCGGCTTAGGTCATTATCTCACAGTTTGTGAGTTTGAGCTCTGTGTTGGGCTCTGTGCTGACAGCTCAGAGCCTGAAGCCTGTTTCAGATTCTGTGTCTCCCTCTCTCCCTGTCCCTCCCCAACTCTTTCTCTCTCAAAAATAAATAAAGATTAAAAATATTTTAGAAAATATGTTCATCAAAGCCTTAACAGTGGTATCTGTGAATAAAATAATTGTACAGAATTTCACTTTCTCCGCTATGACTTTCTGAATGTTCTTATTTTTTTTTACAATGATCCTATATTTTCTAATCAGATGAAATGAAACATTATAATTTAAAAAGCAGATTGTTGCTTTTCACATGTCCAAACGTCATCTGTCGAACAGTTGGGAGCTGAGGGAGGTGAGTTCTGATCTCTGAATTCTAATGGCTTTACCCAAGGAAGGTGTGTCAGTCTGCTTGGGCCGGCATAACAAAATACCATATGATGGGTGGCTTAAACAACAGAATTTTATTTTCTCACAGTTCTGGAAGTTTTAAATATGAGATCAGGGTGCCAGCATGTTCAATTTTTTAACGTTTATTTTTATTTATTTTGAGAGACAGAGCAAGAGCAAAGGAGGGGCAGAGGCAGAGGGAGAGAATCCCAAGGGGGCTCCGTGATGTGGGGCTCTATTCATGAACCGTGAGACCGTGACCTGAGCTGAAATTGAGNCAGAGAGAGAGGCAAGCTAAGCAGGCTCCACACTGTCATCACAGATCTTGACACAGGGCTCTAACTCATGAACTGTGAGATCATGATCTGAGTCCAAATCAAGAGTCGGATGGTTAACAGACTGAACCACCCAGGTGTCCCCCAACAT
>NW_027528227.1:251304-253974 GCF_008692635.1 Crocuta crocuta
GAGGGGCGGGGGGAGCAGGAGACAGAGAATCAGAAGCAGGCTCCAGGCTCTGAGCTGTCAGCACAAAGCTCGACGTGGGACTTGACTTCAAGAGCTGTGAGATCATCACCCGAGCCAAAGTCGGATGCTTAACCGACTGAGCCACCTCCCAACATGTTCAATTTTTGATGAGAGCTCCCTTTCTGGCTCATAGACAGTCGTCTTCTCATTGTGTCCTCAAATGGATAGCTCTTCCTTAGTGAATGCACACAAAGGGGTGGGGGAGAGGGAGAGAGAGCTCTCTAGTGTCTCTTCTCCTTCAGTTTTTTTTTTCCTTTTAGCTTAGAACAACAGAAATTTATTTTTTTCACAATTCTGGAGGCTAGAAGCCCACCAAGAAAGCTCCCTCCAAAACCTCTAGGGGAGAATCTTTCCTTACCTTCTTCAGCTTCCAGGGGCCCCAGGCATACCTTGGCTTGTGACAGTAAGACTCCAGTTTCTGTTTTCACATGACAATCTTCTCTCCGTATCTCTTATAGGCAACTAGTGTGTCTTCTTAAAGGGACATTAATCCTATTGGATCAGAGCTCCACCCTTACAACATCATTCAACATTAGTTACTTCCTTACTCCAATTTCAGCTGCACTAAAGGTTAGAGTTTCAACATCATGAATTCTAGGAAGACACAAACATTCAGTCTTTAACAGAAGTAAACGGAAGGGATCTACGTACCTACTATATGCCAAGCAGTTTCACATATAATCTCATGGAAGTCTCAGAACAACGTTGGAAGATGGGTGTTATTTTTCCTACTGTATACAGAGTAATAGCAATAGTAAAAATTTATGAAGCACTTACCATGTGGCAGGCACAGGGCTGTGGGGGAATCCCTTTTAAGTAGTGGAAAAAAGCTTATTGAAATTATTGCCTGAAGTTATGTGGAAAGTAGAACACGTTAGGTAATGAACTTGCTTATTTGCTTAACAAGACTTCCAAGCAAAGTGTTGAAGGTGTGGCCCGGTTTCTTCTTGCTGTTCATAACAAAATGCAAAAGGAAAGAGACAAATTGAGGGAAGAGCTGTTAAACCAAAGAGAAACCAGGACTTGATGATTCTTAGCCTCTCCATATGGTGGAAGATGTGAAAATTAAGAAATGGCTTCAGAACACTGTTAGGAAAGGATGACACAGAGAAAAAGCAGAGAGAGTGACTATACAACCTTTTGTTATGTCCTCAGAAAGATCAAAGGATCAAAGTGGTGTTCAGTCACACAAAAGGCCCTCTCAAGGTATTTAAGGGTGTGCCTCAGGGAACCTCTTGAACAATAGGGCCTTTAGAAAGTTAGCTGTGTACCTGGGGATCTCAGGAGTCCAAGATAGAGAAGGGCTTATCTTGAACAGACCTGTCGGTGTGTCTTTTTTTTTTTTTCTAATGGAATGAATCCCAGTTAAATCCACTGAAGACTCTTCNCTCCTCCAATCAAGAAGGAATTCTGTCAGCAGACCGCCCTAGACTTAAACTGCAACATTGGCTCTTACCTGAGTGTGCAGGCTGCTGGCCCACCCTGCAGATTTTGGACTGGCCACCTCCATAATTTCATAAGCCAATTCCTTAATCTCTCTCTCTCTCTCTCTCTCACTCTCCTGTTTCTCTGGAGAACACTAACTAATACAGCAAGGAAACAAGAGTGCCCTCCAGCTGTCAGCAAGCTAGGAACTAAGGCCTTCAGTCTGGCAGCACACAAGAATTGAATTCTACCAACAATCCTATGAGCTTGGATATGATTCTTCCCCAGTCAGGTCTCAGATGAGATCCCAGCCGTGGCCAACATCTAGATTGGAGCCTTTACAGAGAATACAGATAATCTGTGTCAAGACTCCAGGCCTACAGAAACTGTGATATAATAAATGTGTGTTATTTTAACCTGCTAGGTTTGTGGCACTGGTGTTACACAAGAATAGGTAATTAATACAATATGATATGGAAACTTAGAGAATTTTGTCTTTATAGTTGACCTTTACTCTTTCTTTCAAGGAATCTCCTACCTTCCAGAAGTCTACCCTGTGCAATGCTTTCTTAGCAGAATTATCCTATGGAAAAATCGAAGGATTGTTGTAGAAAGAGGCTCAGAAATCATACAGATCTGGACTTGGATTTATCCGTGTAACCTAGGACAAGACACTTCACTTTCACTTTCTCACCAGCATGAGCTTCCCTTTCCTCATCTGAAATAAAATATTTTATTTTTTAAGTTTATTTTTATTTATTTTGAGAGAGAGAGAGAGCATGAACAGGGAGGGGCAGAGAGAGAGGGAGAGAGGGAGAATACCAAGCAGACTCTGCGCTGTCAGTGCAGAGCCTGATGTGGGGCTCGAACTCACTAACTGTGAGATCATAACCTGAGCCGAAATCAAGAGTTGGACACTTATCTGACTGAGCCATCCATGTGCCCCAACATAAAGTTGTTTTTAAATTTTTAAAATGTTTATTCACTTTTTTAAGGGAGAGAGAGAGAGAGAGCACAAGCGGGGGAGAGGCAGAGAGAGAGGGAGACACAGAATCTGAAGCAGGCTCCAGGTCTCGAATTGTCAGCACAGAGCCCAACACAGGGCTCAAACTCATGAACCATGAGATCGTGACCTAAGCTGAAGTTAGATGTTTAATCCACTGAACCATGTAGGTGCCCCCAGCC
>NW_027528227.1:254205-259177 GCF_008692635.1 Crocuta crocuta
ACATAAAGTATTTTAATAACAGTGTCTGGTTCTCAACGTTATCATGGGGATTGAACGAAATAAAAGATGTGAAGTAAGTAGTCTAATGTATGAAACAGACCAAGCACTCAATATGTGGAACTTGTTTTGAAGATAATTTTCAGAGGGCCCCCAAGCCCAAAAATTCCCAAGGACAAATACACTGCCCATACCTTCCCCAGATCTAGGACCACTTGTTCATCTGGGGTAACAGCTGGTGGTGGCATGACGACTGGTGACCATGGCCATCACTCCCCCTAGGTAGAGAAAAACTGTCAGGCCCAATGTATATTTGATGGAAGGGTACATGGAAAACAAAACAAAAACACCTCCACTGGACTGTAAGCCCTGTAAAGACAAAGACCATATCTGTGTTGTTTGTTACTCTATCTCCAGTGCTGAGCACAGATTAGATGTGCTGTGCCTGACACAGATTAGATGTGCATCAAGTGGTTGCTAAAAATAAATGAATGAATGAACAAATAAATGATTGAATAACTACCTCATATACGGGACATAAAGGGAAATAGATCAGGTGTTTATTATATGGGGCTCCTCCACCTGAATGGCTACTCAGAGATTCCTGATAAAAGCACTGGGGCCACCCAGGGTCTCCTTTAGTTTGAATTATTTCTACTGCTGTCCTGGGGAACTGCTAGTTTCCCCCCCAAAAGGAGGCAAATATCTGTAAGCAGATGGAGCCTGGTTATTTAGTTAAAGTAGAAGTGGAATGCCATTTTTAAAGCATCTACTGTGTAGCAGACACTGCTAAGATTTTTATACACATTATTTATGTCATTTAAAGCCTTACCACAATTTCCTGAATCAGGTATTAATATTATCTGTATTTGGCAAGAGATTACTGATGTACAAAGAGGTTAGGTGCCTTTCCTGGTATCACACAGCTAGTAAGTGATGGAGCTGGGATATGAACTTAGACCTGTCAGACTCCAAAGCCCATGCTCTTTCTCCTACACCAGTACTGGCACCTGGCAGGAGCCACAGACTTTTAGAAAGTCTAAGGGGCAGAGACTCTATCTTATTTACCTCTGTGCCTTGAGTTCTGTCACAGTGGTTATCAAGGAGTGGAGATTCAATAAATTCTTAATGAAGGAATGAATGAATCTATCATTCATTAAGAATTTATCAAGGGGTGCCTGGGTGGCTCACTCGGTTAAGTGCTCTTGGTTTCAGCTCAGGTCATGATCTCACGGTTTGGTGAGTTCAAGAGCTGCATCAGAGTCTGTGCTGGCAGTGCAGAGCCTGCTTGGGATTCTCTCTCTCCCTCACTCTCTGTCCCTCCCCTACTTGTGCTGTCTCTCTCTCTCTCAAAGTAAATAAACTTTAAACAAAAGTCAGGCAGAGAAGGACACATACCATATGTTTGTACGTATAGGTGGATTAGGAGGAACTTAATGGAGGACCATGGGGGAGAAGGAGAAAAATAGTGGGGGAGAGGGAGGGAGGCAAACCGTAAGAAACTCTTGAATGCCGAGAACAAACTGAGGGCTGATGGGGTGGGGGACAGGGGAAGGGGAGTTTTTCCCTTCTCATAAGGACACTGGTCATATTGGAGAAGGGCCCGCCCTACTCCAGTATAACCCCATAGCAATTTAACTAATTACATCTGCAACAACCCTATTCCCAAATCAGATAACATTCTGAGGTTTGGGGGTTAGGACTTCAACATATAAATTGTAGGTAGAAACAATTCAACCCGTAACATGGGGTTAGCAAGACAGGCCAGATGAAGAGTATGGAAGGCCTGAGAGGCCAGGTAAGGGGGTTGGATTTATCCTTGGTGTAAGGGGAAGTCACCAAAGGCTTTCAAATCAGGCAAGTGGCATGATCTGATTTATTTTTTAAAGGATCATTCCAGCTGCTATGTTACATTATGAGAGAAAACAGCCTCCTGTGCCTGCATGAGTCATATGGCCCTCCTGCTAGGGATGGGAATTCTCATAACAACCACTTACTGGACCTGAGGCTTTAGTTTTCACTATTTATCATTAGTTCACAGGAAAAACAAATTTAGCTTCCAATTGATGAGATGAACACATCTGTATAACTACAAATAAAAATACCCTGTTCCTTTCCTGGATGTGTACATTTAAAAAATTATAAAAGGTTGGTAAAACTTTAAATAATACAAACAGAGGTAAATTAGCAAATACAGGCTCTGAGACATTGTTCCTCCAGCCCTATCCATTCCCATGACTCACTCTTCTACACATTCACATTTTATTTTTTAATATTTATTTATGTTTGAGAGAGAGAGACAGAGTATGAGTGGGGGAGGGGCAGAGAGAGAGAGACAGGGAGACATAGAATCTGAAACAGGCTTTTTTGAATTGTTGTGTTGTCATTTTCATTTGTTTCCATATATTTTTTAATTTCCTCTCTAATTGCCTGATTGGCCCATTCATTCTTTAGAAGGGTGTTCTTTAACCTCCATGTTTTTGGAGGTTTTCCAGACTTCTTCCTGTAATTGATTTCAAGTTTCAAAGCATTGTGATCTGACAGTGTGCATGGTATGATCTGTATTCTTTTGAATTTATTGAGGGCTGCTTTATGTCCCAGTATGTGNGGAATGGTGAGATCATGACCTAGGCCGATGTTGGATGCTCAACCAGCTGAGCCACCGAGGCGCCCCTATTCATCCACATTTTAGGAGAAACCTTGGAGATCTTCTTCCTAGGATTGTTTCTGATAATCTCTACACATTCTCTATACAGATTCTTACACAGTAAATTTTTAACACGAAGCCAACTGCCCCACCAGACGGGCTCCTATTACCTCCTTCCCATAAAGTGGTCCGGAAATGGTGAGGATGAACAGCACTAAGCCACAAGATTAGTGGTAGAAAGCTCACTGGACTTGAGATCAAAAGCACTGAGTGCCAGTTTCTGTTACAACACTTCCTGCCTCTGAGATACTGAACAAATCACAACAGAGTCTTGGTCTTAGTTTCCTCATATTTTGCCCATCTCAAGGGGTTGTTGTGAAGTTCAAGGGTATTTGTGTAATAAATCATTTCTAACATATGGCTGCTAGTGTAGACAACCTTCCTCTCCACTCACCACATACACGCAGCCATCACTGTTGCTATTCATCCATATACAATGGAGTTTTTGTTTTGTGACTGGAGCTAGTAACAGGAGTTATGCTGGAGGACAGGCAGAGAGGAAAAGAGGTACACATGGCTTTGTCAGGCTGGGTAGTATCTAGGATGAGGAATAGTTCTCCGGGCAGCTTTGCCAACTTCAGATGTGGCCAAGTGGGCATTGGAGCCAGAAGGAATGATGTGGGTGCATCCTTCTTGAGAACCATAGCTGACAGATTGGTTTGAGTGTACCTGGGATGTCCTGATTTAGTGCTGTATTCTAGTCTCAGAGGCAGAAATGATCAGGAAATATTTTGGTGGGAGAGCAGGTGCCAAAATTCTGCTAATATTCATGAGAGGCTGCCAAGCCCATAGATACTGGACTTAAAAAAAATATTCTGTCACTAGAATAGACTGCTGGTTTCTGCGATTCTAGATCAACTATGATTTGGATTGTCATCTAGTGAATGGGCCCGTGTTTTCCTTTCATTGAAGCCTTAATGCCTCGTGGTACCCAATAAACATTGGTTATGAATTGACTGTTCTCCCATGAAAGTACTAAACAGGCCCAACCCTGCTTAGCTTCCAAGATCAGATGAGATGAGTTGTGTTCAGGGTGGTATGGCCATAGATGAATTGACTATTCTCATACATTATTCTTTAGCCCTCATGGGCAAGTGAATAACGATGACATTTGTATAGCCAACTTGTAAAGCCCAGTTGTTGTTTTTTTAGAGATTTTTTTAAATGTTTATTTTTGAGAGAGAGGGTGGGGAAAGGAGGGATGGACAGAGAGAAAGGGAAACAGAGGATCTGAAGCAGGCTTCAGACTCCAAGCTGTCAGCACAGAGCCTGACGCAGAGCTTAAACTCACAAACCTTGAGATCATGACCTGAGCCGAGGTTGGAGGCTTAACCAACTGAGCCACCCAGGTGCCCTATAAGGCCCAGTTTCATTCCTAGTTTCAATTTATTTTAACAATCCAATAAGGCAATTTTTATTGTCATTCCTACTTTACAGATGTAGTTCCTGAAGTTAAGAGAGGTCAAACCATGAGCTAAACGAGTAGCAGAGCCTGAAATAAACATGCCCTCCATCACTTGCAAAGGGTTGTATGAGATGGTGATCATTAGGTTGTGACTTATAATTGTTTGTGGATGGATAAGTGTAGTGTCCCTGGAAGGTGGTGTAATTTTGGAAAGAGACACATCTTCAAGCTGGAAACAGGAACTAAAGAAGGCAAGCTTTACACAAACAACCATCCCACCAGTGCTGTATTGTTGGAGGTCATTCTCTGGGCTTGGCCCTGTATCTAGTACTTGGGACACAAGAGCTCACAGGTGGAATAATGAGTTCTCCCAGGTAGTGCTAAGATGGCGCCCACCACATAGGAGGCTGATAAGGCTCAGGGTTGGGAGGTGAAGCCTGTAATATTCCAGTATGGTTTTCCAAATACAAGTTCAAGATTTAGGACCAAACCTTTGGGAATCTGTATTTTAATACCTATTTCAGATCATTCTGATGCATAATCAAGAGAAGCCTAACTAGCTTGTTGCACATTACATTTTATTTTCCCTGAGATTTTAGATTAAACATTCTACCTCCATCTCAGCTGTGTTATAGGACACACTCAGGCCAAAATATTTAAAGAGAAATGATTCCCCCTGCACCCTTAGGCCAGTGAGATAACCAGAAAAAGTTGCCTCAATGGAAAGAAGAATCTTACGGAACGCAAAGCCATATTGTGAGATCCAGAAGCCCATTTTCTTTTCTTTTTTTTAAAAATTTTTAAAAACATTTATTTTTGAGAGAGAGTGAGAGAGAGAGAGAGAGAGAGAGAGAGAGAGAGAG